>NC_142523.1:27547767-27815267 GCF_964205215.1 Stylophora pistillata
AGAAGAAAAATTTGCCCCAACACCCTCCTCCTCCTCCCACGAAAGAGTTTTTATTCTTACCTGTATGAAGCCACTCCTTTAAACAAATCCAGTATGTTGTCATTTGCACCAAAACTTTCCCTGCTGGTCATCTCTGTCAGCAGCATGCACTATCACTTCAATCTGCCATGAAAAATATCAACATGTAATTATCTCCTGCTGTCCGAAAAAAGTCACTGGAATGACTGGAATTGAGGCCACTACATGCATGTACCCTGTTATTTATTATAATTACAGAGGGGAGTGCTGTACCAACAACTAAAACATCGAATTCTGTAGAATCAATATGACCATCCTACACAACTATGTAACACGAGTGGTGATATTGAGCAACCATGTCACCATTCCCGCTTTCTCGAACTTTGCTGAATGAACTTGCTTTGTTTCTTGTTTGGAATAATGGCTGCAAGATTTGTAATAATGTGGTGAGCGACAAAGATGTAAATGCATTTTCCATACGACAAGAGAAAGAGAACACAAAAGTTAAAGAAAATGCTGTACGATTTAAACATTTTCAATTAATCTAATTTAATTTAATTTAATTTAATAATAAGTTCTTATATAGCGCATTAAAATTGAACTGTATGCGCTTTACAATTACAAATGAACAAAATTTCAATAAAAATCCTATACATGCGATTTTCGCTACTCTATCTAAACTAATGAATTATTACGTGTTATACATATATTTGACAACGTGCGATATCAAAAAATCTGGTGGCTTAATTTTTGAAAAGATAAGTTTTCAATAAGCGTTTAAAGGAGTCAACAGATTCGGCGTTTTTTATGCATTCAGGTAGTTGCTTGATACATTTTGTTTCTCGTTCGTCAATCTACTATACTTAAGAAGGAAACAATTAATTTTATCGATTTCCCGCCTCATTTCATGACCGATATTGAGGGAGGTAAAATGACTTGGCACTATATTTCGAAGGAAGGATTTTGAATGTTTAAAATAATCTCACAAATTTCGTGGTGTTTGTACGTCGTGACTAACGAAAACGAAAACCAAAATTAATAATCAAATGGTTGGTCCCTGTTTGAGTACTCCAATGAGGTTCTGTCCGTGGACTTGAGGTCATTGTTTTGTCCACCAACCCATTGCTTGGTGATCAGTTCTTTCAACATATGTTAGAGAGTACGTAATTCTCCTAATAAGATATATTTCATAGACATTGAATCGGTTGAAAATCTTTTCAAGACCTCTCACCTGTC
Source organism: Stylophora pistillata (assembly GCF_964205215.1). Classification (NCBI taxonomy): domain Eukaryota; kingdom Metazoa; phylum Cnidaria; class Anthozoa; order Scleractinia; family Pocilloporidae; genus Stylophora; species Stylophora pistillata. The sequence continues at coordinate 27,549,022 of NC_142523.1, forward strand.
GAAGTCTAAATTAGAATTTTCATCGTGGCGAGTGATAGCTATTTCACACATTCGGTGTACAAAATGAAGAGGAGAATAATTTTTTTCTAGAACAGGTTACCAAATGTAACACAGCTGTCCAAACAACAGTCCTGACTAAATAGCGCGACATCAGTTCTTTCACGACCAGAATAGAATTCCGTCCACCATTTTTAATGTGGTTCCGAGGAAACTGGGTCGAGAGGTAATCACGGCCAATCAGGAATAAGAAAGCGCGTTCAAAGAAATCTTGGCTTCTACCACGTCATCAGTCTTACGTCACTACGGAGTCACATGAGATACGCATGCGCAATACCGATCAGTGCAGGCGCCCTTGCCAAAGTCAGTGCTTTACGTAGACGTGAGTGAACCAAAATATCATTTTTCTCACTCAATCAAAGCCATCCCTGTTTCTCATACCCTACAGATTCGTAAGGCATACGACCTACTTAAATTTTTGCAGGTTTACGTTTTTCCTTGTTGCCTTTTTTTCACAGGACAATGATTGAACCTACCAGCTACAGCGACGCCCACGAGGTCGCTGCTGAAACTTCCCGTGGATATTCTCACGGTGAGGACGATATCATAAACAAAGACTTGGCTAAAGCGCTCCAGTCCATGAACGAAAATATGGGCCAAATTGCAGAAATCTTACTCGAAATGAAACAAAACAACCCCACCGGGGTATCTGGTAAAGCAACATCGTCGCCGAAGCGACGAAAACCAGATCAGATGAGTGACTCTGACACTGATAATGAAGGGCCCGCATCAAAACGACAAAAACGACTCTGATGATAATTTAAGCCTCCACGCTGAGGATGACTTGGACGTCGATAAGGACGTCCACACGCTCACCAAGCAATCGAAAGCCACCGGCCAAAAAGAGCGGGAAGCGTCCGCTAGTGAAACTCAGTTGCAAGAACTCGCTAACCAGCTAGACGATGACGAAGCCACCGGCGACAAAATCAAAACAGAGCTGGCACAAATAACACAAAAGCGTTGGGGGAAAACCTTAGCTGCTGCAAAAATTAAATTCTTTGCAGAAAAGTACAAAATGCCCTGAAAACTGCACAGCAATAAAGGGAACTAAGGTAAACAGTGAAATCTGGACACAGCTTAATTCTAAAAAAACGATCTGCTGATTTAAATCTGTCAAATATGCAACAGACTATACGCAAAGTCATTTGTGCAAACTTACAAACAACTAACCTGCTACTCAGCAACCCCACCGGGGAGTGTAGTTGAAAGATTTTTGAGCCTCAAGTTGAGTGATTAGCCATGTTAAGTCATGTACACACGCAGCTCTCGCAGCTCAGTAGGGAACAAATTAAACCAGCCTTAAAATCGGAATACAACACCATCTGCTCTGCAGACATACCAATCAACAGTGAATATCTCTTTGGAGACAATCTAGCTAAACAACTCAGAGATGCCTAGGAAGCTAGTAAAGTTAGGAAGGCTATCTATACCACTCAGGAAGGGCATAAAGGCCAAGGCCATACAACTGGGTCAAAGTTGTATCATATCTCTGGGAAGCAAAATTTGATCGCAGATTTGAGTCAAGAAGGAACCAAAAAGAGTCTAATCTGAATGGAAACTCGATGCGGGGTCCCTAAATAGAGCTTTACGCCAACTGGGATTTACCCGGGTGTAGACCTTTTTGCTGCAGCCATCAACTACCAGTTTGATAAATATGTTTCGTTCAGGCCTGACCCTAAAGCTTTTGCCATAGATGCTTTCAAATTGGACTGGTCAGAATTAAACTTCTATGCTTTACCACCATTTAGCGTCATCCCCGCCATGTTGAGCAAAATACTTCACGAGAAAGCATCGGGGATCTGCGTGCTCCCTGACTGGCCAACCCAGCCATGGTACGCCAATGCTCTTCAGCTGATGCAACAGACAGCAGTGTACCTGAAAGCAGGCAGAACCCTACTAACCCTGCCAAGCAGTCCGTCAGAAATTCACCCGATCTGACACAAACTAAATCTCATGATCTACCACTTATCAGACACAAATTAGACCAATATGAATTGTCACCCTCGGCAACGGTGTTAATGGGTTCGTGGCCAGAGGGTACAACAAAGCAATACCAAACATACTTAAAGCGTTGGCAGAGCTTCTGTGAACACAGAAACATCGACATTTATTGGCCAGGAGTTGCCATGGGGATCGAGTTCTTAGTTTCACTATACTGGTCGGGGTTGGGCTAAAGCGCAGTTAATGCAGCTAGATCTGCACTGTCAGCTACAATCTTATCCGAGGGTATACCATTCGGTGAGCACCCTCTCGTTATCCGTTGTATGAAAGGCATTTTTGAGTTAAAACCGGCATTACCTAAGTACACGGAAATTTGGGATGTTAGTAATGTATTAAACTACCTTAAAAGATTTAGTCCTATTAAGGGTTCCTTAGCCCTCAAGGACCTAACGTTGAATTTAAACATGTTAGTATGTCTAACAGCTGGACAAAGAGGACAAACCCTACTTTACACGGACACACGTTCTATTCAGGAACTAGACGATGGCTTCCGAATTATCATTAACAAAAAGCTTAAACAAACTAAGCCAGGTAAACATTTGGCTCCTATTAAGGTAATAGCATACCCGGATGACAAGAGAATCTGCGTCGTGGATTATTTGGAGGAATACCTAACCAGGACGAAGCCGTTTAGAAAAGAAGTCACTCAGCTATTAATGAGTTTGTACAAATATTTGCCCGAGAAGCGAAACAAAATTTTTGGCCTCCTTGAAATATTTGTGATCAGATTCCTCCGAAGTGCGTGGGAGTCAAAGTTGATTTAACAACTTTTTGACCACAAGCTGTTGGTTAACGAGGCGAATCAAATCGTTTAGGGGGATATGTGACGCCAAATGTTTGTTTTTCGGCTCTGAAGATATTAAAAGATGTTTAGTTGCATAGCTAAGGCGTTGAATTAATTGTACATTTCGTAGATATAGACCCAATTCACTGATAGTTACTTAAGAAGATCTGTGTGATGCACGATCCTCGCAGTAGAGAGCGCTATTTATGCAATAGCGAAAATCAGACCTGAAAAAAACAAATCAGGCCTGTACGGGATTCGAGCCACTGACCTCTGCGATACTAGTGCAGCGCTCTACCAATTGAGCTAACAAGCCAACTAGGAGCAGGCCGTTAAGTTGATTCGTAATAAACCCGTGACGATAGATCATATGAGCTTCATATATTCATTGTATCTTAAGAAGATCTCCTAGCAAATCTAATGACACCGCTTCGTGTTTATATACTGAAAGTCGACAGCTGAAAGCAAAGTATGCCAACTATTTTTTGTAAATTTTTTTCTTTTCATACTTCTTAAATTTATCTTCAAACATGGAGCGCGCTTAAAGTAATTTCCTCACGGAAGAAAAAACAGCCGTCATGTAAATTTAGGTGTGCGGCGTGACACGTGTTTCTGTTACATGTACTTCAATGCATGAATTCAGAAATAAAATACACTGAGCTCGAAAAAATAAAAGTCTCTCTTTGACAGGCAATCCATATTCCACTTAAGTTCAAGTTATTTTTGTTTGCTGTACTAAAATCTAATGGCACGAGCATTTTTCTGAAATCAGGTGAATTTAAAAACTATCGCCATGAAAAGTAAACAAAGATAAAAAAAAGCACGTAATCGATCAGTTTCCTTGCCACTTTGTGCTTGTATTCACCATAGTTTTCTCTATTTCTATTCAACTATGATGTGGGAACTAGGGTGATTTAACTAGACCCATGAAATTGTAGTTATTGCACTATTAGTTAGTATTACGCACCTTTTTCCATTGTTTTCTTTTAGTTTCATTTAATTACATTTAATTTAATTCCATTCTTTTTCATTTAGGTTTGACTGCCACGCACTTACCGTTAGATACTATTTCACGGTAAATTAATATCTTCGCGCCATAATCAATCCTTTAAATTATGTTTTGTGGTATTATTAACCAGTCCGAGAACAATAAAAAACGGCATTCGAAGATTCATGTTTCTTATGTAATATTTTCAATTTTGAAAGAACAGAAGTGCGAACGAAGTAACTGAGAACTTACTACAAAATACTTCAGTTGCTACAAAATTTTAATAAGTAGGGAAAGAGCTGCTCAAGTCTATATGCTAGATTGAAAGATGCCCCTGTTATTTTGGTTGTTGCAGTTTATTTTGTTTTGGTAAGCGTTTGTGGAGTATCCCATAGTAGTAGTCTTGCTCACAATTATTCACGTTAGGACTGGAGCCAGCCTCTTCTATGTATTTAGTGGACATAAGTGCTAAGCTTATTTCCACGTTTCATTGCAGTTACAATTGAATTCGCATTGTTATATATGTTATGTGGCAAGGAGTTGCTAGTAGCGTTGTGGTACTCAAATGTAGAGGGCTTTGCTTTCCTCTGTTTAGCCAGGCTCCTTGCCAGATATTACAGACAGTAATTTTTACCTCACAGTATCCATGAGTGCCTTTTGCAGGTTATTCATAATTAAACAGAGATTACTTCGATTAAAATACACGTTTTAAATTAAAGTTCTTTTTCCCTTCCTATTTGGAATATTGTCTCCATTGCTTCTACTTCGCTGATACAATCATCAAGGTCCTCTTTCTCCTCTTGCGAAGCAGTTACATTTCGCTTCAAGACACCACTCTTGTTAAAGGCTAACAGCCTGCTGAAATATCTTGCATCTTGATATGTTGAGAGGCATTCTTACTTTGAAAACAATTGATCTCCATTTGACGATCTCTGACTTCTCATTTTACATGCAATATCGGCGGGATTTGCTGGACCATTTCCACGGACGCTGTCATTAGCCGTATATTTTGATTCGCGAAAGCCGAGAAATTAAAACTAAAGAGGTTTTCCCGAACGTCATGATAAAATACTTAGTAACATCGCTTACTTGAGCTGTATTGGGAAATATTGGCCCTCGGTATTTTTGTACGGACCTCGCTGCGCTCACTCCATACTACTACGATTTTGAGCCAATAATAAGTACGGCCCTCGCGCTTGGTTAATAAGAAGTAATTCTTTGCGCCAACTGCTCAATTGTGTTCCTTTCCACAGCCTCTGTAATTAAGAAGGCTGACACGTTAAGTCGCTGTAAGCAAACCACAAATTTAAAGAAAATCCGGAACAACATGCCGCGCCATTTTGGCAGTTTGACTAGACCGCCGCTTTGCAGCATTTTGGAAATCCTCCTTGAAATGATCATTTTAACAATGAAAACCTGAAAAAAAGGTTAGCTAGAAAATTCATCTCAAAAGTGCCTTACTAATTCTGCGATAAGGCCTGCGCATTTTTCCTTTAGCATGGCTGGATAGCCCTTCTAGAATGCATGGCCTTTTTGGTGACCCTCTCCTTCATTCAATGCCTCAAAAACAGTGATGCCCGGAACTGGTGATCTAGTCTGATTGCTGGAAAGTGTGTTAATAATTGCCGCTCGATCTAAAATTAAAATTATTTCGGCCTCAACATCGGTATTGCCGACAGTCTTTAAATGTTCAGAAATGACTTTACGGAACGACATTGGCTCAACATCGGTATATCAAAAGAATTACCTTTTTCTCAACTTAGTTGGTTTAATTTGAGAACAGTTTCGAGCCCAACCACTTTCCGTGAGTTTTGTAACCAGTACTTTCAATTTGGGAAGAACGTTCTTAAATCAGCTAAGATTCTTTGTTTGTGGTAGTAATTTCAAATCTCACATTTTTTATATTGTTTATCATACATTTGTCCTCAGGTCTAGTTCACCCTATCTAATTTATTCTGTTTCCAGCTACATACTCGGTATTCTTCTTCTATTCCGATCATTTCGTACTTTGCCTCCATTTCGCCCTTACTCTGACCTTTGATCCATTCCTTATCCTTTTTTCTTTAGCTATTTGTTGGTTTTGTGTTCTGCTTATTAGCTCTTCTAAGTAATGTTACTATCACATTCAACTCTACAGGAGATCCCCTCTGCTAACCTAACAAGTTTCACAGCAATGACTAACTGATAAGAACAATTATCATATAAACAAGTTTGTTACAAAACGCTATTTAAGAATTACTCACTGAAGAGGAGGTGGTTAGGGATGGATACTTTACCGAGCCGCGAAGTGGCGAGGTAAATATCCACCGTTAACCACCGACACTGAGGTGAATAAAGGCTGATAGTTTCTAAAGGAACTGTTTGGGGCTGCGTGGGTGGGGGTAACGAAATAATCTCAATATATCAACAAAGTTGAAATGGTAAATTGGCCACCGTTACGATTATAAAAGCTGACGTTTCGAGCGTTAGCCCTTCGCTCCGACGAAGGGCTAACGCTCGAAACGTCAGCTTTTATAATCGTAACGGTGGCAAATTTACCATTTCAACTTTGTTGATATATTCAAATTATACTGAGGTGAATAGTTTTTTTAGTACATACTAAAACAGTGAGATAATATACACCACCAAAATTAATCTCAGGGATTTCTTCCCTTGTCACGGATGCAAAACGGGACGCCATTTTTTCCCGAGTTGCTGGGAGGTAACTAGCACAGGATATTCGGGGTTTGACTAGCCAATCAGAGCGCGCCCTCGAAGCTATCCACTCTTTTAGTATATACTTATCATCGATATTCGTGGCCATGAAATCTCAAGATGGGAACAAGATTGAAATAATTTCAGCTTTGCGTGACAAATGCTTGAGTACGTCACATCTACACACAGATTGCTTCCCGTCTTCAACGTATTCGGCAGAGAACATTTAAACTGCCGTTATAAATGATTGGATTGTCCTATTTTAAGTCGACAATGAAGCTCAAGTTTACCCCAGAACTTTCTTAGGACTTATAGGTGTTCGAATACCCAAAGAAAAACAGACACCTTCCGCTCGCGTAAGGAATGTGTTATTGTAAATAATTCTGCCATGGGAAATGGATGAGAATTTGAAACGAAAGCAGAGATAAAAACCGGCAGTCTGCCGTGGTTAGCTTTGCAAGGCTAGCTTACTGTATTGATCTCCTGATCGACCACGGTGCTAACTTCTAAAATGTGCTTGAATTCCGGATTTAACCACCAGGTGCCTAATTAGATTATCTCGTGACGTAAATGACGATGATGCGATTTTCACAAAGTTCAACCTGGTTTTTCCGTGCGGAAATGAAAAGCCCCAAATTAATTTTTATATCCTCAAAAACAGCACTATTTCCACTTATCATGAGCTTAACCTGAATCGATTCTGAGTTATACCGCATGTGTTACAAAATGCGATATTTGGAGTTTGAAATATCGGTAATTTTTGAAAGCGTTCCGTGATGTCAAAATTAAATGAAACGGTCCCGTTTTAGACTTAAGCCATACCTCAATCCCTCTTATAAAAATTTGTCAAACTGATACGAGCTTGCTCTCCTTTGTGCTTTTCACGAGCAAAGTTCATTTGCCTCTACTCTGGGCACTGATTTCCGCCATTTTACGGCTACGGACGCTCGTTTCAGTTTTCGTGTATTTTCTAGGATCGGACAAAGAAGCAAGTCTGGGGAAAAAAATCCTTACCACGTTTCTGAATTCAACGTAAGTTATCTCTGGGCAAAATATGAAGGTTTTCAATTGTTCGATCATGTGCCACATTTTTCGGTTTTAACTCGGTCAATTCAAACATTCGCACTTAACACCTTATGAGACTCCCTAAGATTTAGGGGGCTGGAAGGAAAGGAATGGTATACCATTGTCAATGAACAATGTTGTCCCAATTTCGTCGTTAACCATTCAGTTAGGACCCTAATTAATTGGAAAAATGCGCATTTTATAAGACGAGAGAGTAACCAGCCAAGACCCCCTTCCCAACATAGTCACCCTTATCTGAATAAGAATAATTCGTTACTGAGTACGTAAAACATGCCTAATATCTCGAAATGTGTATCCATGCAATGTTACAACTGTAATCTACTTGAGAGGGGACGTTTAATTGAAAGGAAGCCCTAATTTAGTTTTCTTAAAAGTTTTCGGTTGCCGGATCTGATTGGTTTTAGGATTATACTGAAAACTCGTGTGTGTATAACGGTAAAAACGGTGCATTAATATACAAAGCCCATCCTTAGTTTTACACTCGTAGAGGTATCTATGGGCAACTCGAACAACGCAGTTCTCAACTTGCATGATTAGGCTGACTGGATGACCTTTCCGCAGAGATGGGGAAGGTATGGCGTTCATTACTGTCCAAAACACTTTGAGCACATATTTGACTTTCTGACACCTTTTTTAAGTTCAAGGGGATCATATTCCTCTGTCAGATATCACGTCCTAAATTTTACGACGTAAAACCTTGTATTCTATTGTATGGCGTCAAATACACCGACGTCTATTTTACGGCGAGAATTCGATCATCGTTTAGTGGACTTTCAACGTCTTCAAAATGAGGAGCTTCGCGTTACGACGTAAAATTCAATTTTGACTACACGTTACGTCGTAATTTATCAAATAAGTTTTACGTCGTATCTTTTACGACGTAAAATTTATCACCTTTATAACTTGTCAATGAAAACCTTGTCAAATAAGCTTTACGTCGTAACTTTTACGCCGTAACTTGTCAATCAAAAATGCTCACAATGTTTAATAAGTTAACTTCAAAGACTTAATAGATTACCATTGGTAATTTTTAACAAGTTTCTTAATAGATTACTTAACCTCAAAGTCCTAATACGTACAATATTAAGTAAATTCTTTCCTTGGCTACCGTTTTTAAGATAGTTATCATTGGAGCCGAGATTTATTATAATCTCTTCCAGTTTTCATTTGCGTGCATAATTTTTGGACGAAAATTTGCTTTTATCACAAACACAAAATACAACGCAAGTGCCGATTTTGCCTTTAACATTTTTTGGTTTTGCTTTTCGCTTTTTTTCTACAAATTATAAAGAAAAACGCACTAATCTATCTTAATAGATCTCGCTGTTTTTTTGTTTTGTTTTGTTTTGTTTTGTTTTTTTTTGGTGCAATGTAGAACCTGATAACTTGTAGTAAACGAAACATTTACCACACAGCCCAATAGTTTCTTCAACCTGACATCTTTGCTGATATATATTTTCTTTTTCCACTGGAAATACGTACCTGGGTTTATCAAGAGAAAATGTTAAAGGATCAAAAACTGGAGCAAATCTTTCATAAAAATTTGTTCTATCTTCCCCTGGAATTTGACAAAACCCAAGAACGAACACATGCATCATTTATTTCTTGGCCAAAGCTATGCACGAAAAGAATTCTACCTAGTGGTATGTAATATTTCTGAGATGTTGAAGGTATTCAGGTTGATCTCTTGGACTGAGTTACCTCATGCACTATAATACTATAAGAAAGTTCTAGATTTTATAATTACAGTAAATCCTCCATGATCGCTTCTGTGGATGGGGGGAAGGGGGGAGGATATTGTTCTGCAGTTTTTATTCGAAATTTAAATATCCAATTTTAACTATGTATTTGTACTTAATGAAAGCTGTTCCCCTTCTTGCAACATTGAAAATATTAATTATCACAACCTCTGGTATTTGTGCGTAGGGCAAGATTGTTCCAACAAAGTTTTTGCAGTGGTTTTCAGTCTTACCTTAACTAAACATGCATACTATAAGATATGTAACTTAAAAGATCACCCCTCCTTACTTACCACTTGCCACTTAAATAAGACAAAAGGTTGATTTATGTTTGCAAAAAGATCTAGATGAGGCTTTCTTTCGACCGAAATTATGTGTTGGTTTTTTTTTTTTTCCATAAGAGTAATATCTTATACTTACAATACGCTCATAGACATGGTGGCCGTTACAGATTCTATTTTCGTGGGAAATCTGTTTCCTAAATTGTTTCTAAAAATATTCTGGTCCATTAAAACCCCGTCATATAACCTTAACCCAACCTACTTAAACGAGAATGAAACCATCCTACTCAAGTATATTACTGGTAGCTTGTATGAATAGTAAGAGTTCCATTCTCGTCTAAATAACGGCTCCTGACTTCGTCCAGAGGGAGGAAATCCTCCCATCCTAGCGGTCAAGATTGCAGAAGCCATCTGGGGACAGGCGATCGGCGAGCGAAGGCGTCACTTCCTTGGCGGAGAGTTATGCTGGTGATTGAGAAAAAAGTAGATTTTGTTATTTTTATCGTTGGATTGTATTTCTCAAACAATCGATCTTTTAATTTTACAAAACTTCACAGCAGATAGAATATTAACCTTAAGTTGAGGAACACGGGATCTGAGCCTGCGTTTTCAAAGAAAACCCCCGTGTTCCTGGCAGTGGACATCTTGGGTACTATAATCGCCCTGAAGTGGCCTACAATTAAAGGACTCTTTATGCCCACCGCCAGGGTCTTGGAGTTTGACTGTTCCTCTAACCCAGGGATGCTCCCTTGGAAGGTCGCCACTCTTCCCGGCGTCATACGTGGAGTCACCTGAAGGGCAATGGTTGAATCTTCATTAACACCTTAAGTTGTATAAACCATTTTTGTAGCTACTGCCTTTAAGAATTTGTGGCAATCAACTATTTTCTTTTGCTAGTACTTACATCGCTGAGTTGGTTTGCCCTCCTTTCTGCTAGAAGCAACTGCAGGTGGCTCTCCGTATTTTCTGCCTCGTGTCTGGCAAGCTCCTCTCTGCGCATCACATCGTTGCACACCGAGAATGGACAGGCAGCGAACACGCGGGTACATCCGGAGGCAATGTGCCCGTTCAATAGGTCCCTGGAAAAGATAACTTCCTTTTGTTTACACCATTAGTCGTCATGTATACAACGTTTAGATTAAACGAAGAAATATTAACAATTTATGAGAGGGTTTCTTTCGTTTGATAGTCGGAGAGATTGCAGGAGACTTAAAACTGATGGGCAGTCGAATATGTTGTTTTCCTCAGCCCTTTTTATGTTGTTTGATCAGTATTTGTCTCTAATTCTATTTTATTTCTGTTTTATCCAAAGTTGAGCTACGTCGTTCGTTCACGGTTTTTGAAGTGGTTTTTTAAACATCAGTTTACATTATTAAACTAATCAGACTTACCGAGGTATGGAAACCACGTTGCAATTGAACGGGCACGTTACAGGAGCCTTCCGGCATTCCAACTCCTGGTGTTGGTGATACTACCGGAAGGGCAGCGTAACTCCGCAGTACCCGCAATCTTGGGGACGCATGTCGCATTCGCCGGCGTGCCTTTCAACCTCTCCGCGAGGGAACGTCTGTATGCAACCTTGGTGGGTGCATTGGACGGGCTCATGGAGGCATTGCTGTTGATGATCAGAGATTTTCTCCAATGGGCCCGTCCAATTACACCCCTCTGCTCTCCTTACACAGTACACTTCCAGTGAATCCACTACCCTGTCGAAAGTGATTATGCCCCTCACGTCCGAGGCTTGGAGGGGTTGCCTTCCGACAGGGCAGTTTCTGTTACAATGCAAATGCATCCACTGCCTTAGACAGCCGCGGCAAGAAAGGTGTCCCTCTTTGCATGCCACTGCTTTAAGTATGACGTATTGACTGTACGGGAAAGAGAATGACATAATTCGTTAAGTATATTTTAGAGGGACAATTGCCCTACCCCCCTTTCCAATTAGACTGAAATGAACTGGGATCAAGGTTCCACATACGTTTTTTTCTTTTTCCCTACTTTGCCAAAAAAATGAAAACGCTGGGGGAGGGGTAAGAATTCGACAATGATTATAAAATATCAAAGCCACTGATTCATTACTAAACTCCAGAGAGAGAGGGTGTTTACTATACAGTACTCCGGATGTCAAGAAATAGCCAGATCTAAGGGTTTTGTTAATTATTAATTAATCTTTTTAGGGGGAGAGGGGAGATAGGGGTAAAAAAGTTTGATGGCTTGATTTGAGCGTAGGAATTTTTTATAAGAGGCCGCGCGCGGAATGGGGGCGGGGGGCTTTGTACCATTTGCTATCATTTATCGCATTATGTAATTTTATATATGTCTCGACAAACAATTTCTTAGAGGCTAACTTTTTTTCCAGGGATTGTTTTGGGGGGCTTTTTGACTTCATCAAGTTCTTTGTGAGTTCATCAAGGGAAGAATTCACGCATAGATAGGAAATTATCTCAACTCAAAAACAGATGTTTCTGTTGGTTTACAGTGACAGTGAAAACCACTAATTAAGCACAATAGGCTCACATTGATTTCGCTCGAGTAAGGGGAGCTCTAAGAAATATAGAAAGGAGTCAGGAAAAAAAGTATTTACTGGACACTACACACTTTTATCTCAGAACTAATTTATAAAAATGCTTGTGACTTAAAATATATGTATGAAACAACAAAGCATTGCCTAAAGAAAATGCGTGTTGTTCTTACTAATGACACATAAAAAGTGAGGTGCACGTCAGATTGTGGCTGACAACATCAGTCTCCTCTACAACACCACAGACTACTGTCGAACTCGGAAACCTAACGTTTCATGTCGACGCTAGGCATTTACTTTCCTGTAAGGTATTTTTAGTTTCTACAAATATGATTTTTGCATGTAACTTACCGCTGGGCTAAATTTAACCGTTACTATTCTAAAGCGCCGATATGTAAATAATGTGAGCAAATGTCCCACAAAGTGAGGCACTAGCTCGTGTCTGAAATACAAACTCCTAATGCACGATGATGGGGAAGGGGGACTTTTTAGAGTGTTTTGTTGAATATAACCGGGGGGGGTAACTTTAGGACTTTGTGGGTGGGGATGTGCCGCTGGGACCTTGGAACCCTTTACATACCGGAGCTAGTTAATATAGGGTTGATCTCCAAGTTTCCTTTTTTTGAATATAACTGCTCTGTGTAACATTGCTTGATATACTGCAGAAACAAAGTATTGTGTTATTGTCCTTAGAATCAATCCTTAAAGTAGAGAAATAATGAGAAGAATAACAGCTAAATAACCTTTTGCATGTGTATTTTTACAAATGGGTCTGTTAACTTGTCAGTTTAATTGAATTGCATATTACAAAATAACTGAGATGGTACACGCATTCTGATTGGTTGAAAACCTATGGTTTATTGTGCCGGTAAACTCATAGTTTGAGTTAAAGAGCTGGGCTACCCTGTATAAATAAAGTCATTTTTTATTATTTTACATTACAAAAGCAATAGGGCACCACTGGAAAAGCTTGTAAACCGCTTGCCCAGATGCTTCTCTCATGTTCTCCCAACATCCTGTGTGGGTTATCATGCCAGGAAACCCATTCAAAGTGTGGTCTGTGGTCAATAATTTTGATCTTCAGGAGCCATCATTAAAAATCAATAAGAAAGCAGAAATTTTTCCTGTCACTGTGTGGAAACTGCTGGTCGAATTGAAATCTTAACTTTTTATGTTACCATGATCTTTATTTAATATATATCAGTAAGCAGCATTGCATTATAGTCTAGCAACATGTTGTCTTTAACTGTATTTAGGGCGAGCGTCTTATACAAGAAGAGAGAATTAGAATGGAAGCAGAACGCCGAAATGCTGAGGTAAAAAAATATCCAAGGAAAGGATGTCTCCCCCTTGGCTGTTCCAGATTTTCAGATAGTAGGGATTTTAGACAAACATATGCATTTCCACTCTGCGATGAATGACATTTTGGCTACCAATACCTTGTTAATAATATCATGCTCATGTCTGTTCAAGTGTTATGCTTCCTCTGATGCTCATGCTTGTGGGAAAGGCTTTAGAGGAAACTCTGTCAACTACTAGAAATGCAATAAATGCAGTTTTTAAGTTGTTCTTTCACCTTAACAGAGAGCTGATTTTGATAAACAGCAATAGAATAGGCTTGGGTTTATGGGATGATATTGGACTATCTATTATTTTGGCACGAGTTTGTGCCATTATACGGCAGCTCAGTCCGCCTGATATTTACGTTTTCTTTTGCAAGTTTTCTTTTTGTTTAATTTGTTATGTTGAAGCTTAAAAGCTTTTCACATGGAATATCTCCTGTTAGTGGAGTAAGAATCATTTTATAATCCTAAATTTTGGCTAACTTTATTTATTTATCTTTTTTTATTTATTCATATCTTTCCGTGAAAATTATTTCCAAGTATATAAGTTTGCGATAACGCAAACATTTTAAAATAGTTTGCACTTGTAGTTAATAATTAAGATTTTCCAGCCGTTTTCTTCTTTTTCTCTTTCGTGAACACAAAGATTTCCACGGTAAAAGAAAATATGTAACGATCATTTTGCAGAGATAAATCAACTGTTGGTGTCATTTAAGTGTAACTGTATGTGTGTGAGGGTGGCTGGGGCGGGAGGGGCGTGACCTTTCCAGTTTGGATATATAACTGTGTGTTGGAAAGTTTCTCTTCGCAGTCGATTCCCCTTGGACGAGTTCTTCAAACTGTTGGTTCAATGATAGTTACATCCGTTGATAACTTCCCGGCACTATCTTGAATTATACTCTTTTCTTTGGTGTAGCTTGTTTTTCGGTTTGGTGTTTCCTACGCACCTTAACAGAGGTTGGGATAATTTGCAATGTTGCAAGATGGGGGAGAGCTTTCACTAATTACAAAAAAATCGTTATAATTGGACCTTTATCGGCAAGATTTAAATTTCGAATAAACGCTGCAAAAAATATTCCCCCCTCCTATCAACAGGAGCGATCATAGACGTTTTACGGTAATTATAGAATTTATAACTTTATTTTAAGTATTATAATGCCTGAGGTAACTGAATCCAAGAGAAAAACGTGAATACCTTCAACATCTCAGAAATATTACATACCAGCAAGAAGGATTCTTTTCCTGCATAGCTTTGGCCAAGTAATAAATGAGATATACATGTGCTAATTCTTGGGTTTTAAAGACGTTACTTAATATAATATTGCACGTATTAAGACTTTGAGGTTACGTAATCTATTAAGACTTTGAAGTTAACTTACTAAACATTGTAAGCATTTTTGATTGACAAGTTACGGCGTAAAAGTTACGACGTAAAGCTTATTTGACAAGGTTTTGATTGACAAGTTATAAAGGTGATAAATTCTACGTCGTAAAAGATACGACGTAAAACTTATTTGATAAATTACGACGTAACGTGTAGTCAAAATTGAATTTTACGTCGTAACGCGAAGCTCCTCGTTTTGAAGACGTTGAAAGTCCACTAAACGATGATTGAATTCTCGCCGTAAAATAGACGTCGGTGTATTTGACGCCATACAATAGAATACAAGGTTTTACGTCGTAAAATTTAGGACGTGATATCTGACAGAGGAATACGATCCCCTTGAACGTAAAAAAGGTGTCAGAAAGTCAAATATGTGCTCAAAGTGATTTGAGCAGTAATGAACGCCATAGGCAGGGACGCTAATCCGAGAGTTATGGGCATTTTCTCTCTTGAATTTGTAATTAAATCTCCGTGAAACTTAACACGCGTACACCTTGAATAATAGCAGTTTGTTCATACTCACAGGAATCGAATACTTGGCGCGATATCTTTAAATTGCTCGTTGCTCACTGTACGGATTTTGTTGGAATAAAAGCTCCTGTAAAATGACGATAGAATGAAAGGGTAACTCGTTAATGACAAACATGAAAACATTGATTTTGATTAAAAAAAAAGCATGATAAGTGATTGTGAGAGAGCACGAGTAACAGCGAATGACCACGAGTGACCATGAATGACCTCGAGTAACCCCCAGCGATCATGATTGACCACTAGTGACCATAAGTAACCACAAGTGACCACGGTGACCACGAGTAACTACGAGTAACTCCGAGTGACCATGTGCGACCGCGAATGACCACTACTTGCCATTAGTGACTCGTGTGATCGAGAGTAACTAGTAAGTAGTAACTAGAGGGAGGAAGGAAGGAATGGTGTCTTCTTTCTGCTTCCAGCCACGCGATAAAAGTTTTATGCGGTTTCAATCACTCGTCACTCTTCTCCGTTAACTCTTCATATTTGCTGTTTTTGTGTTTTGTTTTCATCTTTTATCTTATCTTGTAACATATTTTTGGTATTTATTGCTTGTTTTCTTTCCATTAATTTCCCTAACTTCCTTCCTTCTGTCTTAGGATTCTGGGCGGAAACGGGCCCATTGCGTAACAATTTTTGAAAGCGAAGTAGCTCTGGGAACTACGCTTTCAATGAAGGAAGTGATACATTGTATGCATATGTCAGTCACCGTGAATGGTTTATCTACGTTGAAATCATAAGTTTTTGGATGAAGTCACCTGATGATAATGCGATTATGATGTCAGCCAAATATATAACTTCTTGGTCACCCTTGGTCGTTAGTGTTCAATTGTGGTCATTCGCTGTCAATCGTGGTCACTCGTGTGTAACTTTTGACACAACCTACTCAAATGACGGAGATGCAGAACATGTCGGCGACTGCACTTTCACAAGACCCCAGGTTTGCAGTGCTTCACTAGCGTCGATTAAAAATGATAATGAGAAACAGAGACTTTCATGGACTGCATGTTTGTTAAACCTTTAAAAACTCCACGCGGGAGATACTGAATATTGTTCTCATAAACAGCCCTTGAACGACAAAGAAGACAGATCATTATTACTTAAAGTACAGAAAACTCTAGAAGCAAACCTCCATTGCAAAAAAGCCTTTAAATAGCTTTATGGACTCTTCCATGTCTTATTACAAAAATATCTTTATAAAATATGTGACACCAAAAAGTAGATTGAAAATACTTCACTCAGTGCTTGGGACTACTTAAAAAAAATTAGTTAATGGCAGTTAGCGGTTGCCTTGCTTAATCCGAGTATAAGTACGCGCTGATTCATATATGATAAAGAATTGCTACATCCTTCTAATAGTTGTCTTTCTTTTCTGTCTTGTGACATCATGCCAATGAGATCAGAGCTGGCAGTTGCTATCTTGGATGTAATAGCAACTTCAAACTCGAGCAATGTCATACGTGACTCTGTAACTTCCAAGGTGTCGGAATCTAAGCCAGCCAAGGCACATTAGTTTGAGTAATTCAACGAAACTTTAAGCAGAAGTGGGTGAAGGAATAAGTCTGCTCACTTTTTGTGTCATGCTACCGCAGATACAATTTAACTTACAATTTAGAGTTACTTATTCCTCAAGTACATGCTCTTTTTTTTCGCAATCGCACATCCCCTAACAGAAAATTTAAATGAACCAAATAATACGACAGCCGCTAAGGAACACTGATTACAGATGATCAGATATCTCCTGTAAGGTCAATAATTTTTATTAGTGCAGTTAGATATAATTTCCGTCCGCCATCTCGTTCATATAATATTGGTAGGTTTACTTACAGGTCTTTTAATTTGGACAGGCCTTGGAACTTATCCGGTGACAGGGTTACGAGGCTGTTTTTCTCCATGTATCTACGCGATAAATGAAATGCATTAGACGCTCTGTATCACTATTTAACTGTAAAGATAGTTTTAAATAATTGCTTGGGCTAAGAAACGTTCATCGTCGGATCTGGCTAAGATCATTCGTATCATTTATTCAATTCATATAAACGTTCTCCTTTTAAATTATTCGTGCCTTGTTCTTCAGCAAACTGTTTTACTGTTCATCAAAGTTGTCCGAGACTTCATTAAGAGCATCGCTAGACTGCTTTCACCGAGACGAAAACATTATGATCACACTGCACTGATTATTCTGACAGCCGGTTAAATAATGGCTTAACAACGGTATATACCCGGGCTGCAAATCGTCGTTAAGCCGATGTCAACTAGCTGTGATTAGTTAATTCTGCGATCGAGCAAAAGCTCGTATTTACATTTCTTATTGAAATACGGATTTCGAAGCTTTTGAACACCCCTTGTTCCTTGAAAAAACCTGAAAATTATAGACTTTGTGTCCTGATTAACATTCCACGTTAAGTTCAGATTTTGAGATGAATCCCTACTATCTGGTAGACGTTTTTTCGAAGAGATTTTGAAAGCAATAAACTCAAATGTTTCAAATATATCAATTATGATCAAGAATCTCCAATATGCAGCAACTGTACCCAAAGAACATATTTATTCCACGCTTAAGGCTAAGAGACTTTCTGTTAAGACAATAATGGCAGGGAGACACTTCATTGTATTATGCCATCTATCTCTAAATAACACTCAATAATTTCCAAACGAACAAACTTAGTTCGAAAAAGGTAGAAATAAGCGATACTCTCAACTAGTTTGGACCACCATCTAAGAATGCTCACACTGACCTAAAAAGGTTTTTTTCTTTTTTTTCGTACAAAAAAAAATCCTACCTACATTACTTTCAGTTTGGTATTACTGCTTAGTATTCCTCGAGGCAAACTCTGCAACTGATTGTAGGACAAGTCCCTAAAAAAAAGTGTTTGGAGAACGAGATGATTGCCAGTTAGGAAAAAAAAGTAAACAGACAAACGAAAATTCATTTAACTAACTATATTTCCAAGGGCGATGTGGATCTCTGTTGGATTAATTTTTTTTTATGCCGAAGTTTTTATCTGATAGAATTTAGGCAGATGCAGTTCGTTAATCAGTTCCAGTAATCGTTGTATTGACAACAAAAATCACGGTCATTTATTAAAAAAAACTTACATTAAGTGAGAGATATTGGGTTGAACTTGAAAAAAGGTTTTCACATCAGTTTCAAAATCTTACTACCAACTCATGATTTTATACTTGAAGCGTCCCTCCCTAGGAAAAGCTAAAATTTTTCCGTTCAATTTTGTTTTGGTTTTTGTTACGTTCAATAAATAAATGCACCTTATCCGATGGTTTAATAGCTCTATTAACTATGGTTTAACAGACTTGTAAGGTGGACGGGTGATTTGTGAGTTGCGTAGTAATTTTTTTTTTTTATATATTAGCGAGGAAAGATGGAAGCATTAAACAAAATGTTTGCTGCTCAATAAGGGAGAAGATGGATTCAGTTGGCCATAACTCGAGGTTATCTTTTTGTTATTGGACTAGCTTTGGACAATTGTTTAAGGAGTGAGTGCAATCCCCTTGGTGAAGTCATCTGGACACGCCCAATATCATATGACCCATAACAAAAAAAAAACTGTTCTGTTAAAACTTGCGATTTGAATTTTTCAAGTCTCCTTTCAATATGCAAAAAAACAAAGAGCAAGTTTTTGTTTTCGAGACCGGTACGTTATTCGTCTCCAACGAAAGTAGAACTTCATCGTGCAGTCCTATAATTTTGGAACCTACGGTTTATTAACTACTCACACAAAACTGATCAAACTCCCTAACCGACTGGTTATCTACTGGACTACTACCGATCGATAAATCAAGAACGAGAGGTTTTTAAGCCATATTTAGAACGACTTGAGAGCGATCGATCACATAAAAATGCATTGCAGAGGAAGGGAATGTTTAACTTTGACGAAGAATTTTTAAAAAGAAATCACAAACGTATACTCACACTTCCTCCGAGGCGTACATTTCTTGAAAAATGTTTCGAGGCAGCTTTTCTAGCCGATTACCACTCAACCGCCTACATATAGAAAACGATAAGAAAAGATCTAATTGGATGAAAGATGCTTAAAACTTAGCGGAGAGATTTTCCGGTTATCTTATTGTACTTGGAATATCCAAGTCATAAACACTATCCCCATTTTCGGCGTGGTTTTTTAGTTTGAGTCTGTATTAGAGAGCAAAATTTCTATTACATCATTCGCTTTTAGTTCCGGGATATCGTTGCAGGAAAGGGCCTTGATTCCTTTGTTTATGTTCTGCGGGTCACTGTCAGCCTCGCTATGGTGTCTATTTTCCAACACGTCACCTGGGATTGTAATACGGGTTTTTCAAAAGTTACCATTCGATTCTTACTTTTTAACTCGAGTCATCAAATATATTACAACTGATTTTCATCAAACAACACCGCGTTTCCAAAAACCTCTTGGTCCATCTGAAGTAATCTTGAGCATGCTTAAAAAGTAACGTGGTACAGCACACTAATCCCTCTAAATTAGCAAGGATAGATAGATAGATATATAGATAGATACTTTATTATAAACACCTTGCAGTCATAGACTGAGTTAGGGAATATTTACAAATACAGATGATGGAAAAGGAGGTATAAAATATTACAACCTCGTCGTTAAGAAAGAAGGAAAATTATCTACATCTTATAAATATGGGTAAAAATAAAACTGTTCTTCAAGCACTCGGTTTTGCATATGGGGAGAGTGAAATCACTTTTGCGCCTCAGTGCGTATCTACAACTCTTCCTTTGGGGGAGGAGGCTGAGGAGTCTATGGGTGGGGTTACGGAATATCTCGTCAAACAGATTGGTTGAAATATTTTCCCTCCTCTCGTGAGGTTTCGGTAGGCCAGCTGTTTCTAGTGCTACACTATATGACAGGTCAGGATAGATGATTCTGAGTGCTCTTCTTTGGATCCGTTCCAAATCTTCGCTGATGTAGTTTGGTAGAGAACGGTGGAATACAGGACTTGCGTATTCCAAGACGGGCCTAATACATGTCACATAGAATTGCACAAGTTCGCTTGGTGCAACTCTGGATCTCTTCAGTTGTCTCAAAAAATAGAGGCGAGAGGAACATTTTCTACTTAGTTCAGAGGTGTACATGTTCCACTTTAAATCATGGCTAATGGTCACGCCTAACACTTTGGCACTGGTGACTAATTCAAGGGGTTTGCCATTTGGGACCCGGGGTTCAAAATCGTAGTTACTATTAGAGAATCCAATTCGTAGTTCTTTGCACTTGGCCTCATTCAGTTGGATTCCATCGATACTCGCTTGTCTTGAAAGGTCATCCACAGCTTCTCGGAGTTTGCTCTCACTGCCCTTAGTAACTATTTCGGAACAAGATGTGTCGTCCACGTATTTCCACAAGTCAGCTGGGGTGTCCAAGTCGTTAATCATGATGAGAAATAACCAGGGACCTAATTTTGTTCCTTGGGGGACGCCGGATGGTACAGAGCACCATTCAGAGTGACAATCTTGAGCAAGTTTAACTCTTTGTTTCCGGTTCATCAATAAGTCAACAATCCAGCTTTTGGTTTGACTCGGAATATCATATGTTGCTAGTTTTTCAACGAGAACACTATGGTCGATAAGGTCAAAAGCCTTACGGAAGTCAAGTAGAGCTACTCTTGCCGTGGCAACATTTCCGTCGGTGTTAACGAGCCAATTATGCGTCATGTTGACCAGAGCATGTGTGGTAGACGATTTGAGAATAGATCCGAATTGGCGAGGGTCGATACTTTGTAACACGGCTGGTTTAACATATTTCTCAACAATGTGGTCCTCAGCGAGTTTGGACAAGATAGGCGTGAGAGAAATGGGACGGAGGTGCTTGTCAATATCATTAATGGGCCCTTGTTTTGGGACCGGAACTACATCAGCCTCTTTCCAGGAAGGCGGAAGGCGGGATTCGTGGAACGAAGAGTTAAGGATCACAGAGACTGGCCCCGCCAAGAGATCAGCGTTTTCTTTTAATAACCATACCGGGATGCCGTCTGGCCCTTGTGGTTTGGAGGGGTTGAGTGCGGACAGTTTCATAAAGGTTGAAAACTCCGATATCGTATTTACGGCATGACTTTCGTCGTTGGTTTGTGGTGGATCAAAAGGATTATGGGTAAGAGGTTCAAAACTCTGCATTGGAGTCAAAAATGCTGAATTGATGTAACTCGCCAGATCACCAGGTGAAAAACCTAGGTGTTGCAGTAATTTGCTGGTGTTAACACGCGTTTCTGAGTCAGGTGACATGCTGCTTAGCTTTTTCACCTCTTTCCACCGCACCGATGGCTTGCACTGCCTCAAATGGCTAACCTTTGCTTCGTAGTACTTTGCCCGGCAGATCTTACGCTCGCGATTCAAGCAATTTCTAAGCGTTCGAAAGGTGTCCAAATTTCCTTTTGCAAGGGTGTCCAAATTTCCTTTTTGCAATGGACAATTTATTGATAGAACCATTGTGTTTAACATCTTTGTTTGTCGTCTTCATGGACTCTTAATAAGATACTTGAGCCCGAAGGATACATCGGTGTTGTCCCTTTCAAATGATCTGACTGTGTAACTTGTTCGAGATTTCCAGGCTGAACTGTTTCTCATTTCTGTAGTGCTGGTCACGTTTAGATACTTATAAATGTGTTGCACAACTATTGTAATCAGCACACTCGCACAAGCACCCAGAAATGCGCACGCACAAACATGTAGCTACTCGGTACCACCAGCACACATACGACCTACTTAAATCTGAAAACGTTACGCCTTTGAATGATTACACTTTGGATTGAAAACTAAACTTTTTCAAATGAGATCATGTTCACGCTGCTGACATATGCTATCCCGTCAGAAACAGAAGAGAGAAAACTGAATTACTTTTCTAATGTTTGTTCAAAAAGGTGCCAAATAATTGCTACTCACAAATATTTTAACCAATATTGCTCAGCGAAGAAATCTTCAGACAAGTTCTTTAAGTTGTTATTTCCCAGCCACCTGTAAAACACATTAAGTTAAATACCCGTTAGTATCAGAAAGAATTTCATTCCTTGTACTGACTAGAACTTGCAAAATGCGCAGCTGTTTGCCTAAGGCTTGTTCTCAATGGACAGAGGAACATAACGGATTAAACCTGAGGCCGGTTAACATGGAATTGTTTTGGAATGAATTATCTCACGTCTAAATGATATGCCATTCAAAGTGATAGAAAGGATCTTTTTCCCCTAATTATTAACTATGTTGTTAAAGAGGATTTATACAGGTACCCGATGTTTTTCAAATGCAGTTATTTGTTAGTATTTTATTCCGATTTTCAAAAGTCATTAAAAAGCAAGTAACTTACAGATCATTTAGCCTGTAGCCCTTGAAGAGATCACTTGGAAGAGTCTCCAGTTTGTTGAAGTCCAGAGTTCTGTTATAAAAAGATAGATTTATTTTCTCGACGTTCCTCGATTACTCAGTTGAGAGTGTACGATTCTCTTTTGATCTTGTCCACAGATGTAAAACAAAATAGAGACAAACTGTGGTTGCACACCAAAGTTAACATTGAAAGTAACAAGAATAAAGATCTTTGAACAAAAGCTTAGACATTTCTCAGCAATGCAAGTGAAACGAACTCATTACAGCGTCCACTGATGATTTAAAAGAAGGAAGATTCAAGTGAATTTCAAATTAGTCTAACTATGTTACAGAGAACACTTTGATGGTCAACAACACTCATTAAAAATTATCAGTTATAGATAAGTTGATCAATTCTGTCCTATTAAACTTTGCTTATTGTTTTGGTATGATTCGTTTTCGGCCAATAGCCCTATTGTTCGTTATCCTCTGAGACTTATACCGGATGGTTTAGATCGCGCCTGGCAGGCATCCGGAGTTCGGGCAAGAATAAATTCAGCGCAACAACTTTTGCCTCGGGATAGTATCCTTGGGAATTTATGTAGCCCAAGAGATTTGCAGTAAGAAATATTGTGGGAGAGAGAAAAGTGATTGATTGCCACTAAGCAAAGGGCACCGCTGATCTCATAGTTTTTGTTGTTACGAACACTTTCTTTTTCGTCTTCTCTAACTTGCTCAGTTTAGGGCTCCAATTTGGATTTCTGGTATTTGAAGAAGGTTCAGAATGCATTACATTCCCTGGAAGTGAAAACCGCCAGTTAAACCACAAACTAAACATCCTCAATTAATACTGCGAGAAAACCGTGGTTACCTCCAGCTTAATATCATAAGTTGACTCAATAGCATTATGATGCGTTATAAACTTTGAGTAATTTTTTAAGAAAAGAAATCGAGAAAGAGAATCCTTTTGATTATTCCGAAGGCGCCAAACAGAGAAACCTGAGGAAATTATTGTTGCACTCACTTTCCTAATAGGACACTAAATCTTTCTTGAATTTTTAAAAGTTTTTTAAAAGTTGTTTATAAATTTCAATGAACTATTTGCAGTTCACTCTTCGGAAGAATTTGTGATCAGCTCAATACCATTATATTAACCAAGAGTTGATTATGTGTGTCTGAGAGCTGGGTTTTTCTCTTTATAAAGCGCAAGACTAGCCAATCACAATTTACTTCCTAATGAGTGAGACTTCTTATCATGTTCAATGCTGATACATCGTGAAATTGCAGTTTTCAAATCACAAACTCGACCATCGTTTAGAAATCTGACCACACATATATTCAGAAAAATATGCAAATATAGAGTCATTATTTAAGTGCTGTGCTCGCTCTGCGAGTTCAATTTTAAAACTCGAGCAACAGGTACGTCACTGCGTAAGCGGCTTAGAGCAGAGCTACTCAAATAATTTACTCACAGCCAACTATAGAAATTGAACATCTAAGAGCTTTTTAAAGGAGCTACAGAAATCCAGTAGCGATGTAACCAGCATTAAACAAGTAGCCTATTCATTTTGTGGCGCACAAGGATGGAAACAACCCACTTTCACCTTGAAAATAGACAGTTTTCTTTCCAAAAGTTAGGACCACATCTTTCTCAACTTGATGTGTTACCAACTAAAACTCTTTAATTCGAGGAATGTAAGTCTACGCTGAGCACGCCTCGCCCGCTGCCAGTTCCAATTCATGAATCCTTCACAGTATGGCGACCACAAATTTACAAGTACAGTCATCGCCATTCCTTTTGAACAATTTTATAGTTCAAGAATCACGAACATATTTAAACTAAAATTACTCAAATTATCCTAGGATTGGCGGTGCAAAAGTGATCATATTCCCACTCAGTATCTCGGAGGAGGATATGTTGTTATATGTATTTCAGAGCTGTAGACTTGGTAGAACTACTGATCTAGAATGGAGTAAGAATCCAAAGCCACAGAACTTACAGGTTTTCAAGGTATTTCCTCTCCGAATATACAGGGGGTAGTTGGTCAGAGGAGAAGTTCTTTATGTTGTTGTTATTCAGGAAACTGGGTCAAGTTGGAAAGAAGGAAAAAACAACAGGTTGATTTCCTTGTATGCTGCTATTTCACTCTTACAAGATAACAACTGAGAAATGTGACAACATCAGACATCTTTCTGAACGCTTCGTACAACAGGAATTAACAACTGCTCTTGGAGAGCTTTTCCTTAAACTAAGGCGTAAATGACTGGAACGCGAGCTCTGTCTGTTTTGGCTTTTCTCCTGCCAAAGAAAAGAGACTGATGGGAATCCATTTTCAGAATGCATCCTCGCGATGAAAATGTTGCCTCTCTTGTTTAACATGATAATATCTGCCGCACTCAGTTTCAATTTACTTTTATCACTACTTAATTTACTTCTGTGTTTTAAAAAGTTCACTTTTTATTGATGTTTTGCCACGTTATACAACACATGCCAATTTAAAACTATTTCCTTTTCTTAATGTCTTTGAATCAGTTGGTAATTAGGAGGTTGAACAGATTAGTGATGGAAACAGACCAATCAAAATGGACTAGAATCCATTTACAAAAGAAGTTTACGGGAGAAATGTCTGAAGAATAGTATTTGGAAAAGCTGGAAATAAACTGCTAAGTGGTTTGAATTCTGTTATCTAACAGGGAAAAGAACGCTCTCCAGGTATCCGTCTTCTTGAAATTTACAGAATTAATGTCAGGTAAAGACCTTTGCGATTTAAAAAGGATGATCCCCATAAAATCATTTATTATCTGTCGGACCTCGCCAAAAAATGCAAAAGGGGAGCCTAAACTTTCCTTCGACCATATCTGCTTCACCAAAATATCAAAATGACCATAGATATTTCTTTCATGTTGAGGTTTCAAATTGCCTTTATACTTGTTTCCTGAGAGGGCGTGGCGTTGAACTCAGAAAAGCGATGGAAAAAAATCAAAATTTTAAAGTTACACAGCGCTGCATGTTGCCAAGAACTAGTACCAACTAGCACTTTATGACCTTCAAGTAATTTATAGTTGAAGTGGAAACCTGAAAAAGCTTTATTGCGCAGCCACTTTATAATCGGATCTGTCTACCCAAGCGGGTGGTCTACAAGTTTTCAACTACCGTGAACGACAGATATCTTAAATAGATCGAACGCAGGAGTTTCTGTGTCAATAAACGATGTCATAACTCTCTCATACAGACTTAATTGGCTCAGTTGATAATATGGTTATCGTATGTCCAAACAATAAACACAAAGTATCCGTCCTAGTAGCCACATTGGCGCAGTAGAGAGAGACAAAACAAAACAAAATGAAACAAACGAAAACACTCCTCTGCTCAACGTGAACTCTCTCCTTTTTTTTCCTACCTGTTGCACTTTTAAAAGATATGTTAAAAAGTTATCGCTCTAGATGGAAAAGTTTAAACCGCGGTCAATATCGGTTTTTAGGCAGCGAAATAACTCAATTTGGTTTAAGCCAGTCCTTCTGAGATATGGCCATGAAATAAAGAGTTATTTTTACAAAAATCACGCGAGTAGAGTTAGTTAAGATGAGAAGATGATTTATAACCCTATAGCAAGCGAAACAAACGTTTACTCACAGCTCGTAAATATACGGACAATGAAAGAAGTCTCCTGAAGGTAACTTTTCCAGTTGGTTGTAGGACAAGTCGATACACCAGAATGAATAAGGAAAATCCAATATTAGGAGATATAGGGAATGTGAGATTCGAAGACTGAGGAAAAAAATCGTTTGAAACGAGCTTCTATATATCATATATCATGGGAAATTGGCTGTATACGAATCTTGAAATGCAAGAAAGTGATGCAAGAGGAACAGAAAAATTGATGAGAATTTATTCATTATAATCAAGTGAATGAGGGCAACAAGGGTAAAAAATAGGCTGCGTTGGCTATAATTTAGTTATAATGAAATATATCGCTGGAGTATGGTATGCTGGTGAGCAGCCGAATGAGAATACGCAACATGATTTCAATGAAAGTAAAATTAAGAATAAACAAGACCGCCATATTGCCATATCTGACAAACTGCAGCCTCGTTTGGCACTTTTGCAGAGGCTCAGATCAAAGAAAGCTTAAGAGGGTCAATGAACATCGTCTGCGAGCTGTATTTTGTGATTAGAAATCGTCATATGGCAAGTTACTAACACGTGCACGGATGACTAGTCTTTACAAAAGACACCTGCAGTATATTGCAATCCTCATGTATAAAGTGAAAGATAAGTTAACAGCTTTGAATGTTATCTTTTCAGCGTATCATAGATTAGTTATAATCGACGAAATTCAGACTTCTTCATCCATAGGTTCAATATTGTAAAATATGGCAAGCACTCCATTTGATACATTGGACCACTCTTATGGTCCAAACTGTCTAAGAAGGATAGGGCCCTAGCATCGTTATCGGCCTTTAAAGTCTTATAGTTGAGAACAAATGTTCAAATTGTTACCTGTGTAACACTTGAGACTCTACTTATTAAGTTCATCTTTCGCTTACTTTCAGATTAATTATATTACATTGTAAACCATTTTATTGTCATCATTATTATTTATTTTACATACAGATTTAATATTTTAATGCTATTAATGAATTTTTTATAGTAACTATTCTACTTTAAATATTATCAAATGTAACCTTAAGCTTTATATAGATTTTATTAACTAGGTGTCCCCGATTAGTAGGCCACTTGTGGCCAGCTAGAAGAGTTTGACACATTAATAAAGTTGATTGATTGAAGTGTTATTTATTGAAGTATACTACGCTGCAGGCTACCTATAGCCAGCTAGATTGAGAGAAAGAAAAGTTCCAATTTAAAAAGACGCAACTGCAAGGAAAAAAGAAAAAAACAGGACGAGTCGAATGACTTAAGATGACTGCTCTCTCTTCAACCCCTCACCCCATTTTCCCTCATTTTTCAAAGGCTTTCTTCGCCTCGATCTTTAATACTCCTTGTACTGTTACTGCAACCCAGAAATCCTGTATTCTTTGATAGCCATTGAACTAAAAACAAGTCAACTTTTTCATGACATAAGCTCTACAGCCTCTCCCAGCTTGAAAGGTCACCAATATACGTGGTATGGTACGCTTTACCACCTGTGAATTCCCACACCAATCAGTTGACTCTGGATCACCCCACAAGTCCCGGTAAGTTATTTGTGATAAAAGTTGTGTAGAGTCAGAAACATATCACACGTTTTCGAGATATTTTATTTGGTCAAAAAGTTAACGCTTACAGCTTGTATTGATAATTTAATATGATATTTCCAAAGAAATAAGCCTGGGATGGCTGAGCTATATGTCACATTGGAAGCAATGATATATATATTTTGAATTAATTTTGTTGTCAAAACTCGTCATTGAGAATGACCCAGCGATGTGATAGTTTTTAATGAGAACTGAACCCAGGAAACTATCTTCCCTTCTTCCATATCATAGATACGAGAGAGTTTTGTGTGAATTGTAAGGATTGGAGTAAATCAGTTTAATACAAATGCGAATGATTGCAGCATATGCCGCACTAATTAACAACTATTCACCAAAGTTTGACTAGCCAATCAGAGCGCGCCTTCAACGCTATCCACTGTTTAAGTATATACTAATTGCTACCAATCAGAGGCAGAGTTGCTAGGGTTTACTAGTCCTTCCAAAAACATGCCTCAGGAAGTCCACACTCGAGATGAAGTAAAGGTATCAGTATTGACAATAACTTTTTTAAAAGTGCGTTACCCTAGCTCTGGAAGTCTCAGCATGTAAATTGTGAGATTCTTTGTCTTCGGTGATCGAGATTGCTTACTGCAGTATTCAGCAAGCACCAACTAAAACATGCAAAAATCATGCGAGCAATATTGGTATGTTCCCTGCTCTTTCACCCAGGAATGTTTGACAAAGCAATTATTCAGTTACTTCAGTTAGGAAAACTGGAAGTTGAATCATCGTGCTTCAACAGTCCAGAACAACTACCAGGCTCTAGCTTTTTGTACATTGTTCATAATGCACGCAAATATAATGCAAGCCTTTTCACCGGAGGGTATATAGAAGATCTAGAGTGCATTCTTAAAGTAAAGGTCATGCGAAAATTGGACAAGGCTTTACACGAATCCTATATAAGGTATATGCTTAACTTTTTAAATTTAGCATTTATATAAAGATCGGCCTGTGGCGAATTGTTTTTTAATAAATTTTCCACTACTTTAGGGGTCTTTTTTTAAAATTCCTCTTCTGGACATTTTATTTCATATAGAAAATGGTGTCTGAGAGACTTTACTTTTATCCTTTGATAAAGTTTATTAACATTCAAAGAAGTGTTAATGAAACAGTTCTAATATAGGGTCTTAAAGATGGTTTTAACGCAAAACGCACACTATAGAATAAGGAAGAGGTAGTGATCTACACTCGTCCCTTGGTTTCCAGTCACCTCGAATAAGAAAATGCATAATAAAGTTACTCATACTCGTTGCTGCGTACACTGAATAAGCTGACTTCTAGTTCCCTCATCTCTAGTTAGTCATTATTGAGGGAGGGTATTCCTTCACACGTGGACGTCCCGTTTCAGTGAGACAACTTTAAAAGATACAGGGACCTCGGAGTAAAGTGACGTTTGAGGCTCCGAGTGGAGTGTTTAAGTATGGGATTACCAAGGATTATTGCTCACTATTTGAAGATTACAGAATAGAGCCCGAGTCTTATTTAAGGTGTTAATCCTCACCAGGTAAAATGGAACATGTTTCCTGTTGTATTTTCAGTTTTCAGCGTCTGTTAGATTGAAAAAGCCTCGGATGCTGATGTATTTTCACATCAGTAAGACTTAAAGCAAGGCTTTTCGTGGACTCTGCAGCATCAGACAGGGAAGAAAATATCTCTTTAATGCAATGGACAAAGACACCGGTCTTCGCTTTTGTATCTCCGCACCTTTATCACGGCAACTCACTTCCACTTGTTCTACCTAAATATCAATTTGATCGTTTATAGAAAGTTCAGAATGCCACAGCTGGGGTGATTTTCCAGATTACGAACTTTGAACACATTACACCGGCTCTCATGGACCTACACTTGCTTCCTGTATCATTCAGAGTTAAATTTAAAATTTGCTTCTTTCTGTTTCTAAGTCGTTAAACAATCTAAGATATCTAAAGCCTGCCTCCAACTATGCTCTTCATTAGTCTACACAATCTCTTCTGTCTGTTCCACGGTCATGTGCTCTAGACTTGGGGACCGCGCTTTTGCTCATGCTGCTCCTGCCTTATGGTACTCGTTGCCATGCGTTACCAATCAGATCCTTAGCCGCCTAGCTACTTTTAAGAAAAAAGTCAAAACGTTTCTTTTTATGAAAGCGTTCAGCACTAATTTATGGTACACGATAAAACGCGTTTGAACATGCGCATAGTTTTTGCGTTATTAAAATGTTTTTTATTTCATTATTATTTTTATTAATTTATATGCAAGAACCCATTTTCGATACGGGCAAAACAAAGCTCATCCGAACCCAAGTCTAAGTTTCATCCATTCCTTCTTCTTTTCCTTCTTCTTTTTCTTTCCTTTTAATGGTTTGTAATGCGCCAGTTGACGCGTGCAGGTTTTCTGCAACTTTATAATTTGGCGATTAGTTACGCCGCCGATAAACTACTTTTGATACCGCATGAATTCTCTTCCTGTTTGCTCAATAAAGTGTCGTTCCTAGTCTTTTACAACGCTGGTGACATGGCTAAAACTGAAAAGCTGACCTCAGGCAATTTTCTTTCTTCTGGATATTGTCTATCTGATACCAATGCGCGGGAAAGGATTGCCTAGCTGTAACTCTTTTTTTGTGAAAACACCGTTTTACAGGAGAGGTTTTGGAAATTGCTCGCTCCGAGGATCGACGATGTCGATAGCGTCATGTCTTTATACCGTGTAAATAGAATAATTTTGTTATGCCGTTACCATGGCAATAAGCCGCAAAACATAGTCCTTCTGTGTAGCTGTATGTTGCAATGTGCCAGGGTCCTCTATATGCTAAAGTTCATTTCAGATTCCAGACTGTTGAGTTTTTTAGGCCTTCAGGATGCTGATACAACCATCTTACACACTGAAACACACGCTCCTGTTCGCAGGGTAAATATTTCGTTTATAGCGAGATAGATTTCGTCGAAGTTAGAGGAAACAACCAAATTTGAAGAAAGGTGTATCATGTGTGTGATTGACACTTCCCAATTTGGTCATGCCATGTGCTTAGTGATCGCTTGTTGAATGTGAGTGAATCTGTAGAAAGGAAGCCCTTAAGGATGCTCGACAGGGTTTTTTTGACCGCGCGGAGAATGAATTCCAAGATACACGCAAGCAAATTACTCGCAAGAGTTATAAGTGATGGCTCGCGCGATCAGATCCGCGGCCGAGTTGTAAACAAACACTGCCGCCATGAGTGTTTCAAAATTGTCGGTTACCTCTATTGTTTCCAGCACAAGTGGTTGTTTGAGAAACAAAAATGGAAAGTTTACTTCTTGAAAGTAGGTAGGAAAATGTTTTGATGGCAGGACTTTTGCCGAAAGTGGTCAAAAAAAGTTTATTTAACGAGCTAAAGGAGGATGGTGAAGTCAACACCCCATGAATAAAGTCGCGACGAGTGTATTCGGTACGTCTTACTTTGTTCCAAGAAAAAATTAAGTGAATACTTCTGAGTGCTACGATTTGTTCCGCATTGAATTTGATTCCTAATAAAATGAAATGACCGAGAACTTTCCTAAACAACTCACCGGAAGATGAAAAGCAAAATGAAATTATTGTTGGATCCAGGATGGTAAACATTGAAAGTATGTTTTATGAACGGAAATGGAGAAGTGTAAATGTTGCCATAAAAAAAAAAACAATTTTCAGTAAACAAGAGATCGTAAAACTGTAGATGAGACTTTAATTCTAATTCAACCAAAAACGGTAAAATTAAAATAAAATATTCATCTTAAACTTGTGAGAAAGATTGTTGATATTTCACTCGATAAACTGTAGATTACAACCACGAAAATGCAAACTCGCATTTGTTAAGAAAACATTGCAAAATTTTTTTTGTTTTCCATTTAAAACGGAATAATGAAAGTTCACGGCCATGACAGTGGCAAAGAGAAAAAAAGGAAAATGAAGCCAAGGCTTGTTCATACCTCTAGTACCTTGAAAAATATAGAAATTCGCGAAATCTGTGACGACCAACAAATTACTGTTGTATATGAAACCCTGATTTCCGCTTAGTTTGACGCTCATGACAATCTGGAAGACGTCAAAGCAAATTCTTTCAGTAAATCTATATTTTTTTCACTCCTCCACTTCAAATTTCACACAAACAATTATACGGTCAATCATGGCAAATGTGCATCGCCGCATGAGGCCTTCGATGAAGCCATCTTCTCGGAACAACGACAGGATACCATCCAGACGTCTAATGGAAAGCTTCATCTTTCGACAAACATGGTCCACAAGCTGGCAGAGCCTGGTTTGTCTCATGTTACACTACAATCTCTGTACGAGAAACTCAACATTAACGGTCTCAATGTTGTACTGGCATTGGCGCCACCTTCAAAATCAACTTGTCATCATATATCGAATTCCGCAAGAGAATTCTCTCCGGAATGTTCTTACATTTCCAACTGTCGTAACGGTAAGCAGTCTGAGTCTCAAATGATGACTTATTTTTCGGGAATGTGTAAAATCACGAAACATTGTGAATCTATCTTCAGGATGTACGATTTTTTCCGCGCTGAGGGCATCCACCGATTAATCGCGCGGACACGGACTCATCCTCGCGAAAATAAGCCCTGGAGTCAGCGGTATCGTTTAAAGCGCATGACCGGATATAAAAGTGTGAGCTAAAATTGTAAAAACCGGAGATAAAGCTTGCTAAGTTGATGAACTAATATCTCGAAAATTTGTTCGGTGATCTTCCCTGATTTCTTGTGTACAAATTATTTTCATCATTACGCATTCCTGAAGAAAGTTTTAAAAATATTTATCTAGTGGAAAATTTTTTACATTTAAAACAGCAGTTTCCTATATAATTCAAGTTCTACTAGTTAGTTTTTTTTACATCACGTATACAGATAGAGAATGTGATGATGTTAAATAAATTTAAAAAGAAAACTAGGTCACCGACTTGGTTTCTGAGATATCTTTCAAAAACTGAGTTTTAGAAGGTCTTTCAGCACTACTGTACTGTTGCCATGGCAACAGATGCTGCCTGACGCGCCCCTTTAAAAAATATTGCCCTGACATAGTGTTAAGCATATGTCAAGTCATTATCCCGATGATAAGTTTGACAGTCCTGATATCTTTTACTGATTGGCACTTGCTGTTTATTGTGGAAAACCCTTTCAAGCCTCCTTAAAGATTGAAACATGAAAGTGATAGATCATTTCCTATAAGTCGCCGTGCATGCAGGTGAATTAGAATTTTCTCAAAGAACGGTGAATCAAATCAAATCGTGCCAACCAACACCTTATTTCTGACACTTAGCCCAGCGTAACCTTAGCGTTATATATAATAGTTATAAATCTCCTCAGTATCGCTTAGCTGTGCCTCGTCGATCTGTAATATTTTGGATTGTATACGTTCCCTCAGTTTCTTGAACATTTGGTCATTTTCGTAACACCAGTCATTTTCAATAACCATGTACATGATCGCTTTGGCGTGACACTGTATTTCTTCGTAAAGTTTTCATCGGTCGCGCTCCAAATAGACGAGAATAGGACATATTTCGATATTTCTTCACATTTCTGTGCAGAAATATTAACATTCTGTTAACGTTCCGTTAACATTCTTTCTTTTGTAAGGACCTCTTGAGGTAATTGTTTGTACTGCTCTCAAGAAGTGTTTCATAAATTAGGCTTTCCTCAAAGTTCAAGGGTGTGCAGTCAAAATCTACTAACAAAATTCTTAATGTAATTGACAAAAATCATTGATAAGAGCGCAGCGTTAACTCATTTACTCTGAATGATCGACACGCGACTTCTTCATATAACTTCAAACCCTTCACAAAAGCTCACGAGTAATGAAATTGCAACATATGAAAATGGTTAAACTAGCTATGGAGGTTCAGTTGTGATTAGACATCGACATGAGGGAAGGTACCATATCAAAATCATTTGCCTTGAAAAGCACTTCTAAGTTGTGTGTGCTAATTCAAAATACAGATGTATCTACCCTGACAAGAGGAGTTTTTTCGACTCTGTAAATCCGTGTGCTTCCACAATTTTTCCGTTTCTCCAGAGATAGTGATGAAGATGGGAAAGGAATTCACTAGACTGAAATAACGAGAGGTAATTCAAATACAACGGAATCAGTTCACTTTTTTTCGCTTTTGCAAATTGGACTGTCATCATCTATTAAAGTAACTTATGAAATCAACAAGATCGTTCATTTGAGGCTCCATTTACCTTTAAAAGCTATTATAAGTTCTTTATCGAGTTCAAGTGATGTTTCGCCATACCTCGCCGTAGCGTGCAGTGCGCTCTTTGTCATATATTGTCTGAGATCCCAAGATCACGGCCGACATATACCGAACAGGCGGTGTGGTTATCACTTCTAGTGATAGTCATATCCAGTGTATGGTTACAATCAGTGATCGCTTCCGACAGTTCTACGTTCATTAAGACGTGGCTCTCGAAACTACAAAACTCCGTCAAAATCACCTTTCTGAGATGCCTTTTACACACCAAACGAGAAATACGATACTTTTTTATCGATTGCTCTCGCCTTGATGAATCCTGAAATAAGTACCGACTTTCTTCACATAAGAAGGATTGTTTTCAGACAAATTCAAGCATCGGGATTCAATAATCCAGAACAACCAGACTCTAACCTGTTGCATATAATTCGTACTGTGAACGTTTATGGTGCAGACTTTCTCTGCAGAGGTAAGCTTGGAATACATAGGTAAGGATGGACTCTAACGTTAACAAATTTCAGTTCACTA
Organism: Stylophora pistillata; assembly: GCF_964205215.1. Lineage (NCBI taxonomy): Eukaryota > Metazoa > Cnidaria > Anthozoa > Scleractinia > Pocilloporidae > Stylophora > Stylophora pistillata. The sequence continues at coordinate 27,583,723 of NC_142523.1, forward strand.
TGATTTCCTATCTCATTTGAGACAAGTGACATTGATGGATTAGGTTTAAGGGAAGATCTTTTCGATGAAGATAAAGTGGGATCCTCCATACAACTAGCCAAGATAAAACTCTTTGGTAGAAGTATGCTATAGACAGATAATTGAGGATTTTTCAGGATTAGTGCAACAAAAAGGAAAAGTGAAAATTTAGACTTTTATGATTTTTGAAATATCCAAAAAAAACTATATGTCAGCGTAAAGAGTGGTATTTCAGTGGCAACAATCAGATTGCTGCATTTTTGTTCTGTCACAAACCAATCAGACTACCGCATTAGGGTATGAATCACGTACCAACTAGATCACAGCTTTGGGGTGTGCTTGCACAATTCAGAATGCTGTTCCTCATGCCTATCGTATCAGGAAATTAAGGTACGAGGGTAGGTTGCGATGAAATCAACCCAACATTGACACACACCAAGAGTGATATTAACAAGAATCGTGAGCTCATCTACCCAGTGTAATGGTTCATGTCCTTCGTGAGGAATTTTTCGACGTGACCGGTCAAGATTAGAAAGGTCGTCAGGCCGGAATTTGTCCACCATTAGTACAAGTAAAAACGTGTTTTGTGCACTGGTCCTTGACTAATAGTGCAGACAACGTTTTGGAAGGGCTAGTTTTGCTGACTCAGGTAAAAGTTGCGAAAAGCATTTGCATAAACCATATTTGCTTGTTAATGTTATTTTTGCCTCGTGGTTGCTCTTGCTGCAAAGGGCAAAAAGACCACCAAGTTATTTCTAATTTCTGCGTTAACTGCCTTGCTAATATCCGTTTTTTTGCCTCTGAAAGTTCTCCTTGAACTAAATATTGTACTTTCTCGCTACAATTACATGTTTATTTTTTACCCGCCACTATGCACAAGATCGTCTTAGATGAAGTGCCATTTTCCAGTAAACATCGTAGGTTTTATGACACATTTTTCTTTTGATTTGTGTCCATTTTTCTCTTGAGAAGGTCACTTTATTTATTCACATAATATGAATATGCCCAACGCGAACAACTAATTCTGAGTTGTCCAAGCGAGTTGATTATTAAAGGAAAAGATAACCCCCGCAGGCTGTAAGAAGTCTTAATGTGGTTTACGTCGGCAGTCAAGATTAATGAAAACCTTATTCTCTCTAATTTTTAAAATTATCTCAGTCTTTGCTAGTCTTCAAAGGTGAAACGGTCAAGACGGACTAACTCTGGGACTCAGCTAGATTTTTTCGCTGGATTGCTGATTTAGGGTTACTGTCAACATGAGAGGGTGCCCACCCGGAAACATCGTCCCACGTGCTCTTCTATACAATAAACCATGATGCCTACATACGTAAACTTTATCTATACTCGAATTTTAGAGTAGCTATATATAGGTAATATGTAAATATAAAGGTAATCTATAAATATATGTATAGAAAATAGTGATAATAACGATAATGATGATAAAAAAAAACACATAAAAGTAAGGAAAAAATATTAGGTTTACTAAGTGGAAGAATGTAGTTGCCACGAAGATTATAGGAAGAGGACTGGAGTGAAAACATATTCTTCATATAGGCAGGAAAATCAGCGAAAAAAAAACTATTAAGTAACAGTATGCATGAGGAAATTCTGAACGCGCTTGCAAAACTAAGGCTTATAGCGTATAGATTTTAAAAATAACAAGAGTTTTGATGGTTTTTTTTTTTTTGGTTCGGCACGTGAAAACCTAATAAAACTGACTGCGTTTGTTTAATTGAATTACCAGCCTTTAAGCTTTCACGGACATCCAAACAAACTAAACTGTATACCTTAGCAGATGAAAGGCTAAAAAAGATGTGAAGTCGGACAAAAGAAAATATTTCCACCAATATTCCAGCCAATACTCGTCAAAATCTGAAAAAACTACATACACTTTGAATTCGTTAACTGAAACAAACATCAAGTTTGCGGCCTCCAAAAAATTTGAGTTTAGGTTTTTGTCGAAAGTCAAGGATAAAGTGTGAAGGGTTCAAGAAGAGAAATCGCTATCTATTATCTATTCATTTACTTTATTTTTTCTTATTTTTACATGCCAGAAATTCCCGGAAGTTAACTCGCGCGTCTCTTCTTTTCTACTTGCTCATGTTTCAGTGCGTTATAAAGTTCGTAGGGGAAGGATTTTTGACTGCGTGTGTGAAGTGACATTCAATCCGCCTGATTACGGGGATTGCCTCTATACCTTGGCTGCACAGGCTCTGGGCATTGAAACCCAGAGATTGAAGAACATGACTCATATATCAATGCTTTGGGAAACATGACAAATCATGGTTCCCTTCTTTTGTGCGGTGCAATACAACTGTTAACGAAATATGCAAATCGAGATCTTAGACGAAAGTTCGGGAAAACCCTCAGAAATTGCCAGACTTAGTCCTAAAAAAAGAAAACGTTTCTCTGCAAACGCATCTCCGAGTTTGGAACTATGTTTGTTCAAAAAAAAAAAAGAAAAAAAGAATGAGGAAGGGAAATCAGTGAGACATTGTACATTTTTAGGATTGACTCTGACAATTTCCAAAAAAGTAAAGCCGAAACTAGAGGAGAGCGATGCAAGTTATCCACGCCAGAAATAGTTTTATCTCACCCATTACCGCCGCCCGTTTCATCTGTCGCTTGCTCATAAGCATACGTTTCAGTTTCGCAAAAGGCTGTTATTGGGAAGCATTTGACCCATTTGGCGGTCTACACACAGTAGAGTCCACATTAAGCTGATGCGCAAGATTGATTGATATCAATAAACGATTATCTTTAGCGAAACAGAAACTATTGTTACCAAGACGAATAATTAAGCCAATTCACGTAAGGATTAATGCGCCCGAAACCTATTTCACTCTTACTTTTATTTACCTAGTTAAAGAGGAATCATCAAGTGAGAAATTTTGAAATGCGCTCTTACATAAAGCTTTTAACTTTCCCCCATCCCCTTCGTCCCTCGCTTTCTTTAACGCAAATAAGACTTGTTTCTATCACCACTTTATCCGCAACGTTTTACAGCTCAATCTGCACAAGCTAATAATAATTTCTTTATAAGTTGCCACTCCTAGAAAGCACCCTCATTCCGATAAGCTCTCCATTCAGTCAGCCAAGAATTTGAAGAAGTGCTCAAGCGTTTATTTGAGGAAGTGCCTTAAACAGAATTCATTGACCAGTTCAGGACAGTGGCCATACAACTTCTCAAGATAAGATTCCCTGATAAGATTAATATATTTACAAATAATTCAAGATTTCATTGACTTTTTGCAACGCAGTTTGACACATTTACGCCCAAGAATTTCTTAGTAATTATGCCAGAATCATAATCGATCCTCTGACTACGGTATTATACACAAATTTATGCCAGTATAACTCATCTGAGCCTATCCGTGACCGTCAAATTGCTTCAATTAAGGTCTTTCAGATCTCACTAATTTTACTGGTCGCTCAGACTGGGTGTATACCATCTCCTCAGCGAATAAAGTTACACGTGTCTCAGGGATATTAAAAGAAACGTTTTGCTATCTAAATTTTAAATTGAATCAGCTCTATGCTAGATTTAAAATCCGAAACAGTCACGACGGAGAAACTCCAAGAATCAGCAAGAATTTTTTTGTAGGATTTCTGGTTTTAGCAAACAAAAGGCTCTAACTAATATTTCGTCAGGGATGGGTGTCAATCAGCCACAGTTTAAAAACCAGGCGGCGACAGTGTATTATAAAGTACAATGGAGTTACCGGCAGTTTGAATTCTCTGTTCTATTACCTCAAATCGCTTCTATACGAATTTGTTGCTGGATAAATGGCGATCGCTAAAATTGCGAGAAACACTCGTACAGATGTAATTAAATGAAAAACTCTGATCTTTGAAGCCCAGTCAAAGACTTCAAGGGATGTCACTGTCAGGTTATATTCGTGCGGCACCCGAGCTAAATTATTTCTGAGATGGCGATCGAGAACTAGCGATTATTCAAATACAAGTGAATCAATTCACCCTTTTTTCGGCCTTCACATATCGGACTGTCATCGGAATTTCACTGTCAGGTTATGGTTTTAGCCAGCCATATGATTCAATTTGGTTTAAACCAGTCCTTCTGAGATATAGCCAAGAAAAAAACAGTTATTTTTATAAAAATCATACGAATAGAGTTAGGCAAGGTGAGAAATTGATCCACAGCCCTATCAAACCTTCAAGGTGTTGTTTTTCAAAATCTGTACGTCTACTTAAACGGTATTTGTCGAAATTCCTACTCTGGACATTTAGTTTCACATAGAAAATAGTATCTAACAGATTTCACTTTCATCTTATTTTAGAGTTTATTGATATTTCAAGGTGTTAATGATAACGATCTGGAATAGGGTCGTAAAGGTAGTTTTAACGTAAAAAGTATCTCGTAAAATAGGAAACTGGTGAAGATAGGCACTCGTCCTCTAGTTTCCCGCCACTTCGAATACGAACATGCTCCTTGTTGCGTACAATAACTTGACTTTTATCTCTCTTTGGTCAATATTGAAAGCGGAAATTCTTTACACGTGGACGTGCTATTTCAGTGAAACAACTGTGAAACACGCAAGAATCTCTGAGTAGAGTGGCGCTTGAGGCTCCGATTGGGTGGTTTGAATACGGAATAACCGAGGAATATCGCCCACAAGTTGAAGATTACAGAATAAAGCTCGAGTCTTATACTTAACAATTATTCACCGAAGGAGAGGTGAATATCGTCGAATAATCCCCGAGACGGAGTCGAGGGGATTATTCGACATTATTATCGAACTACACCTAGACGAGTACAAATAACGCCATAGACGAGAACAAATATCACGCGGTATTTGTACTCGTCTATTGTAGTACCGGTTAAACAGGTTTTCTCGCATCGCGCAAGCGAAGAATTGGATTGTAGTTACGAAAAAAAAAAAAAACTGGCGGACAATTTGAATCATATTTCCGACTACGAAGAGTCAGAATGGCTGGAAAATATAGGTCCAAGTTCATTAGATGAGTCCAACAAAGAAAAACAGCTTGACGACCAGAAAATCTCTTCATTTAATGAAGAAAATAGAAACAGCGACACAACAACGCGCCAATTCCGTTCCGCTTCGTATAATTCTGTCACGCACTCCTCGTAAATAAATATCCGCGAAATACGCGCACACTGAAATAACAGTCTGGCGTGTTCGATAATAAACAACTTATTAGACGTTTTGTTGTGGAGTATCGCTGGGTATTTTTGCTCGTTATTTGCATCTTGACCCGCCCTACGGGTCGTCAAAATACGGCACAGCTCGTAAAAATACTCAGCGATACTACATAACAAAACGTCTAATAAGATATATATATATATATATATATTCACCGAACCTGAGGCGCATAATTGTTTTAGTATAATTTCAGAGCTGAACAACAGAGAAATTTCTAAAATCATAACATTTTAGTAACATTTATTAACATTTTGTATAAACCGGGTGGAGCGTTTATATAGCGTCATCTGAGGAACCGCTCGAGCAACCAGATTGCTGGAAACTCTTTGCTCAGCTCTGAAATTATACTAAAAGGTGTTAATCTACACCAGTCATTATGGAATATGATTCCTGTTGTATTTTCAGTTTTCAGTGTTTGGGAGACCAAAATGCTTCAGAAGCTGATGGATTTCATATCGGTAAGATCTCAAGCAAGGCTTTTGGTGGACTCTGCAAGCATCAGACAAAATAAAAAATTCTTCTCTCAGTGTGCAATCGACAAAGACACTGATCCACGCTTTTGTCAGAACGCCACAGCTGGGATCATTTTCTAGATTACGAGATTTGAACACATTACACCGGCTCTCACAGACCTACACTTGCTACTTGTATCGTTCAGAGTTCAATTGAAAGTCTGCTTCTGTCTGTCTTTAAGTCACTAGACAATCTGAGATCTGTTATCTCTAAAACCTGCCTCCAACTATGCTCTTCGCTTGTCTACCCAATATCTTCTGTTCATTCCACGGTCATCTGCTCTAGACTTGGGAACCGCGTTTTTGCTCATGCTGCTCCTGCCTTATGGCACTCGTTGCCATGCGTTACCAATCAGATCCTTTAGGCACCTAGCTACTTTCCAGAAAGAACTCAAAACCGTTCAGTTTTTAGGAAAGCGTTCAGTACCAGTTTATAATGCACGATAAAGCGCTTTAAATGTATGCATAGTTTTTAGCGTTATTTAAATGTTTTTTTTTTGGTTTATTTTATTAATTATAAGAAAGAACCCATTTACGATACGGGCAGAACAAAGCTCATCAGAACCAAAGTTTGTTTCGCCCCTCCCTGCTTCTTTTCCTTCTTCTTTTTTGCTCCTTTTAATGGATTTGTCGATGCGCCAGTTGACATGTGGTTGTCTGCAACTTTATATTTTGGCGATTAGTTGCGCCGCCCATAAATTACTTTTGATACCGCATGAGTTCACTTCCAGTTTACGCAATAAAAGTGCCGTTCCTAATCTGTTACAACGCTGGTGACGTGGTTAAAACTGCAAGGCTGACCTCTGACAGTTTTCGTTCTTGTGGATATTGTCTATCCGATACCAATCCGCGAGAAAGGATTACCTAAATGTAACTCTTTTTTTGTAAAAACACCGTTTCACAGGAGCGGGTGGGAAATTGCTCGCTCCGAGGATCGACAATGTCGATAGCGTCATGTTTCGTACAGTGTGAATAGAATAATACTGTTGTGCCGTTACCGTGGCAATCAGCCGCAAAAAATAGTCCTTTCATCTGTGTAGCTCTGTGTTACAATGCGCTGAGGTCCCCTAAATGCTAAGGTTCATTCCAGATTCTAGACGGTTGCGCTTTTGAGGCCTTCAGGATGCTGATACAACCATTTTACACACTGACCCTTACGCTCCTGTTCGAAGGTTGATAGATAGATAGCTTAGATAGCTTTATTAGGAAGTAAAATCATTGCAGCCCCCGGGCCGGCTGAAATACGACTTACTTTACAATGGGAATAAATTATCTCTTACTCTAAGATAACTACAATAAAAGCCGCAAAGTGTAATCTACAATAAAATACAATAAGAGAAGTATCAAAAACCTGTGGCGTTGTATTTTATTGTACAATAAAATACAATAAGAGAAGTATAAAATACAATTTGAGAAGTATCAAGAAGGTTAAATGCTTCGCTCATATCAAGACAGATTTCGTCGAAGTTAGGACGAAATAATCAAATTTGAAGAAAGTTTTGACATTTCCCAATTTGGTCATGCCACGCGGCTTACTGATCGCTTATTGAATGTGAGTGAATCTGTAGAAAGGAAGCCCTTAAAGATTGAAACATAAAGGCGATGAGTCATTTCTTATAAGTCGCCATGAAGGTGAATTGGAACTTTCTCAAAGAACAGTGATTACAATCAAATCGTCCCAACCAACGCCTTATTGCTGACACTTAGTCCAGCGTAACCTGAGCGTTATATATGAAAGCTCTAAATTTCCTCAGTATCGCTTAACCGTTCCTCGTCGAAATGTAATAGTTTGGATTGTATGGGCTGCCTCAGTTTCTTAAACTTTTAGTCATTTTCGTAGAACCATTCACTTTCAATCACTATGTGCATTATCGCTTTGGCGTTACGCTGTATTTCTCCGTAAAGTTTTCATCGGTCGCGCTCCACAAATGACGAGAATAGGAAATATTTCGATATTTCTTCACAATTCTGTACAGAAATTTTAACATTTTGTTAACGTTCTGTTAACATTCTTTACCTCTTGAGGTAAATGCTTATACTGTTGTCTAGAAGTGTTTCATAAATGAAGCTTTCCTCAAAGTGCCAGGATGTGCAGTCAAAATCAAGTAACAAAATTCTTAACCTAATTACCAAAAATCATTGATAAGGGTGCATTGTTAACTCACTTACTCTCTGAATGATTGACACGCGACTTCTTCATATAATGTCAAACCCTTCATAAAAGCTCACGAGTAATGAAATTGCAGCATATGAAAATGGGTAAACTAGCTATGGGGGTTCAGTTGTGATTAGACATCGACATGAGAGAAGGTACCATATCACAATCATTTGCCTTGAAAAGCACTTCTAAGGTGTTTGTGCTATCTTATTCAAAATGTAGATGTATTTATCCTATCGAGAGATCTTTTTTCGACTTTGTAAATCCTTGTGGCTCCGAATAGCTTCCACAATTTTCCTGGGTTATGTTTATGGAATCAGTAAGCAGCTTGAAAAGATTGTTTTTGAGATTATAGACAGGATTTAAAAAGTTAAAGGAAAAACTTTTGACCCCTCTCTTTATTGCCTTCTAAAGGATTTCAACATTATGAGAGGTGAATTCTCTTATACCTCTCGGAAAGTTGAAAGTGAGGTTCTGAACAATATTTTGGTTTTAGACATGTATTTAACAATTATTCCACGAGCGCGCGTTGGATATGAGATGATAGATAGCCAACGAGACGCGTAGCACCAAGTTGGCTAGAATAATATCATATCCAACAAGCGCGAGTGGAATATTTTTTTTATTTAAAAAAACGCCCCCAAGATATTAGAGAAGTCTTCTCGACTTTATTTTGTAAGAAGAAACCGGATTTGACGATGTACAGACATTAGATTGTGGTATATTGGCTCGTATACCATAGTGGCTAAGCCAATAAAAAGTCTTGAATTACATTATCCACTGATCCAGTTTTTAATGAAAATGAATAGCCAAAAAGTGGAAGAATTTAGTGGAATTCAATTAGTACTCATACGTAACAGACCTCGCGTTGTAAGATATGAATTAATTAGATAAGCATATTCAAAAGAGTTCTCTTTTTTGGTAAATAGAACAAAGCGGGTTTGACAATAATCAACTGAATGATGGTCCAATGAGCCTGCGATGCTGCGCATTCGGAGCAAACACTTTATTGTACATAGTGATTGAGTTCTCACATATATTGCGTTGCCAAGGTAACTAAAAAAAGACTTCTTAAAAGGGGAGACCTTTAGACTTCTAAGAACAAACTCCTCTTAAATATTCGAGGAGAAAATTACTAATGAAGCGCATTTGCTAAAGAGAGGCTACCCAGAGGACCCTCATTAGCAAAACCCTCTCAGAAGTGAATTAAAAAACAGGAAATTAGCTCTTCAACAGAAACAAAAGAAGAACCAACGAATCTTGCCTTTTGTTACACAATAGGATCGGGATGACAAAAACCGATAGACATTACAGTAGAGTGCTAATTAAGTGGACGCGAAAAATTGAATGATGTCAATTAACGATTATCTTTATAATTAGCGAAACAGAGACTTTTGTGACCAAAACGAATTAAATCGATTCCTATAAAGTTGAATGCGCCCGAAACCTATTTAGTTCTCATTTTTATGTACCCAATCAAAAAGGAATCATCAAGTGAAAAAGTTTCAAATGCACTGTTACATAAGGCTTTTCAACTTTCCCCCCACCCCCTCTCTCGCCATCTTGAACACAAATAAAACCTGTTTCTATTGCCACTTTATCTACAACTTTTTTAATAACGGCTGAATCAGAACAGGTTAATATCTACTTAATAAGTTTCCACTCCTATAAAGCACCCTCATTCCAATAAGCTCCCCTTTTTTCTGTCGATATTTTGCAGAAGTGCCCAAGCGCTTATTGGAGGAAGTACATTAAGCAGAATTGGTTGATTAGGTTTGAAAGAGGTCATGCAACTTCTCAAAATAAGATTTTCTGATAAGATTATTACATTTACAAATAATTCAAGACTTCACAGAGTTTTTGCAACGCAGTTTGACGCATGTACGCCCAATAACTTTGGCAATCATGCCGGAATCATGCTCGATCTTCTGACTACAGTATTACGCAAAAAATTATGCCGGTGTGGTTTATCTGAACATATCAGTGACCGTCAAATAGCTTCAATGAAAGTCTATCAGATCTCACTATTTTTACTGCTCGTCATTTCGGTATCTCAAGGGCTCTTTGGATTTGAAGACTGGGTGGCCAGTCTCCAAATGTCTTAAAATATGCTAACTAAAAATCATTCTTCGTATTACAAATTTCGCCCAAACACATATTCCATTGAGAAACACACCGTCTTTTCGCTCCTTGCAATTGGAATGTTCTCTGCTTAGCATATGAGAGAATCGCTCAGACTGGGAGTATATCATTCTCTCAGCGAATAAAGTAGCACGTGTCTCTAGGATATTAAAAGAAACATCTTGCTATCCAGTCGATAGCAAGATAGTCAATCAGCTTTTTGCTAGTCTTAAAAACCGAAACAGTCACGACGTACAAATTCCAAGAATCAGCAAGATTCCTTTTGTAGGATTGCTGATTTTAGCCAACAAGAGGCTCCAACTAACATTTCGGTAAGGACGAGTGTCAGTCCGCCGCAGTTTAAAAACCAGGCGTCAGTGTATTATGAAGGACAGTGGAGTTGCCGGCGGTTTGGATTCTCCATTCTATTACCTCAAATCGCTTCTAAACGAATTTGTTGCTGGATAAATGGCGATCGCTAAAAGTGCGAGAAACACTCGTACAAATGTAATTCGATGAAAAACTCTGATCTTCGAAGCCCGGTCCAAGACTTCTATAGACGTCATTGTCAGGTTATATTCGTGCGGCACCCGAACTAAATTATTTCTGATATAGCAATCGAGATTATACAAATACAACTGAATCAGTTCACCTTTTTTTTTCGCCTTCACATATCGGACTGTCATCGGAATGTCACTGTCAGGTTATATTTGTACAATTGTGCGTGAGACTTTTTCAGTCCCTCCAACGTTACAGCGATAAATAAAGATTTTATGTCGTTTGGTACTTACAGCATTGCGAGCTCTGCAGTCCTGTCGAAAACTCCCAGGGGTAATTTCTTTAACTGATTATTGGACAAGTCCCTGTCAACAAGATGTCATTCATCACGTCAGATGGTCAGATTTGCAATGTCAGAAAACGCGTAGAACTCTATATGTCTCTTACCGGGTGGAGAGGACTCAAAAAAGCTGCTGATTTAATTTTCACCTTGAAATACATAAGTAAGGATGGGCCTTAACCTTAACAAATTCCAGTTAACTATGATTTCCTATCGCATCTGAGACAAATAACATTGATCGATTAGGTTTGAAGGAAGGCTTTTTCGATGAATATGAAGTGGGAAGCTAGAATGGTTAAAATCTCATCGATAAAATCTACGTCGCGGACAACGAAAATAGAGCACCATTTTCTAAAGCTCACCAAAGACTTGATAACGGATTATTAGGTAAACTGAAGCTTTTCACACATCGTTTTTCACACATTTACCTTTTTGATATTATATGATTATACCCAACGTGACCAACTGATTCTAAATGGTCCAAGCGAGTTAATTATTAAAGCAAAAGACCACACTTTCTATCGCTTTACTGGCTTAATAACCCACGCAGGGTGTAAGAAGTCTTAAAGGGGTTTACGTCAGCGGTCAAAATTAAAGAAACCTTATGCTATCTGACTTTCTCAGCCTTTAGTAGTCTTCAAAAGTGAAACAGTCAAGACGGAAAAATCACTAGAATAAGCGAGTCTCTTTTTTGTTTTTCTTTTCTTTTTCCTTTTCCAAGGAATTGCTAATTTCAGCAAATAAGAGACTCCAACTAATATTTCGGTGAGGAAGGTTGTCAATCAGCCACAATTAAAAAAAAAAAAAAAAGAAAAAGAAAAACAAACAAAATCAAAAACAGACAATGAAGTTGAGGCGGTTTGAATTTTCCATTCTATAACATCAAATCGAATGTGTTGCTTCATAAATGGTAATCGCTAGAAATTGTGAGAAACACTTGCACAAATGTAATTAAATGGCATACTCTGATCTTTCAAACCTGGTCTACCATTTTAAAAAGTGTCATAGCAAAGTTATATTCGTACGGCACCCGAACTTCATTCGTCTTGAGATATCGATCAAGATGGGAAAATAACTAACTGGACTTACTGCAATAACTAGAGACTATTCCAATACAACTGAATTCACCTTTTTTTCCTTTTAACCATCGGACTGCCATATGCATTAAAGTAACTTACGAAATTCATATTCGTCGATTTTTAACCCTAACCCTAACTGTAACCCTAACCCGACTGTAACCCTAACATCAAAATACTGGAAAAAGGTCAATGGAACTCAAGTGATTTCTGCAACCCCAACCCTAACCATAGGTTTAAGTCAAGACTCGCCATAGCTGTCTCCTGAGGGTGTCAAATACCTTACTCACGTGATGTTAATTTTTTCAATTTAAAGGATTATAACAATTCTAGTAAAGACAAGGGCCGGATCGGGATGATAAAAACCGATTGACATTACAATAGGGTGCACATTGAGCTGACGCACAACTGAGGTTGAATGATATCAATTAACGATTACCTTTCGCAAAACAGAAACTTTTGGGACCAAGACGAACTAGACCGATTCACATAATGATTAACGCGCGAAACTTTATCTACAACTTTTTGCAGCTGAATCAGTACAAGTCAATAATTTCTTAATAATTTGCCACTCCTATAAAGCACCCTCTTCCAATTAGCTCCCCTTTTCTTCAGCCGAGACTTTGAAGAGGTGCCCAAACGCTTACTCGAGGAGGTACGTTCGACAGACTTGGTTAACAGAAGCCATTGAATTTGTCAAGATCAGATTCCCTGATAGGATTATTGCATTTACAAATAATTCAAGATTGCTCTGAGCTTTTGCAACACAGTTTCATACATCTACGCTCAAGAATTTTGGTAATTATGCTGGAACCATGCTCGATCCTCTGACTACAGTATGACATACAAACTTTAATTCATCTGAGCCTATCACGGGTGTCAATCAGCTACTATTTAAAAACCAGGTGTCACTATATTATGAAGGACAAATTAAAAGAGTTGCCGGTGATTTGCATTCTTTATTCTATAACCTCAAATTGCACCCATGCGAATTTTCTGTTAGATAAATGGCGATCGTTAAAAGTGCGAGAAACACTCGCAAAAGTGTCATGAAATGTAAAACTGTGATCTTTGAAGCCTGGTCCAACATTTCAATGGATATTACTGTCAGGTTATATTCGTATGACACCCGAACTGAATAATTGTTTTATCAAAAACGCCCCCAAGTAATTATTATTTTGTAAGAAGAAACCGGATTTTTTAGCTCCCGTTTGATTTTAAGCTGACCTGTACGCTTAACATATTTGTAGATTATGGTATATTGGCTCGTCTACTATAATGGCTAAGCCAATAAAAAGTTTTGAATTGCATTATCCAATGATCCAGTTTTTAATCATTTCTGAGATAGTGATCAAGAACTAGAGATTATTCAAATACAACTGCATCAGTTCACCTTTTTTTTATTTGCCTTTGCATATCGGACTGTCAACGGAATGTTACCGTCAGGTTATATTTTTAATGCACCCGTGCTTAATTATTCCTGAGATGGCGATCAAGATGAGAAAGGAATTCATCAGACTCAAATAACTAGAGATTACTCAAATACAACTAGAACAGTTCCCTTTATCTCCTCACTTTTGCATGTCGGACTGTCATCGTGTATTAAAGTTTCTCATGAAATTCTTAAGGTCGTCAATTGGAGGTTCCACTCACCTTCAAAGCAATTATTTAAGATGCGTTCCCATCTGTAACTATCTAAATATTGTCCATAAAATCAAGAGAGCTGTCGAAGCGCCGTGTCTCAGTGCAATTGTTTCCATCAGATTCTTTATCGAGTTCAAGTGATGTTTCGCTTTAGCTATAAATCGTAATAACGTGTTCTGCACTCTGTTATATATTGCCTGAGATCCCAAGATCGCGATCGACATGTACCGAACAAACGCTGTAGTTATCATTTCTAGTGAAGGTCATATCCAGTGTATGGTTACAATCAGTAATCGCTTCCGGCAATTCTACGTTCAATAAAACTTAGTTTTAGAAACTGCAAAACTCCATCAAAATCACCGTTATGATATTCTTTTTACAAATCAAGCGATAAATACGATACTTTTTTTTATCGATTGCTCTCGTCTTGATAAAACCTGAAAAAGTGCTAACTTTCTCCACATAAAAACGATTGTTTTCAGGCAAATTTAAACATCGGGATTCAACAATCCAGAAGTACCAGACTCTAAGCTGTTGCATGCAGTCCGTACTGCGAGCGTTTGTAGTGCAGAGTTTCTTTCCAGAGGCATGGGGGTGAGGATGTAGAATTAGACCGGCGGTGTTTTATTTCTCGCCATAGATTGTTTTGTCCACCGAATTTACATTTTTCCTTTACAAAGAGTGGAATTCTGCGTGAAACTGCTTCAGTCCTTCCCATTGCTTGCATGGATGTTACAGTAGTAAATAATGAATAACGTTGGCACTTACAGTCTTTCGAGGCGCGAATTACTCCAGAAAACTCCATGGGAAAGGTTCTTTAACTGATTATTGGACAAGACCCTGTAAACAACAAATCATTACATCGGATAGTTGGATTTGCATTGTTAGATAAAGCTTAGAACTTTGCAAGATTCCTACCGGGTGGACGGGGCTCAAAAAGTTCCTGATTTGATTTTCACCTCAGAATACATAGGTAAGAATTGCCTTAAAGTGAACAAATATCAGTTACCTTTGGCTTCCTTTCTCATCGGAGACAAATAACATCGGTCGATGAGGTTTGAAGGAAGGTTTCCTCGATGAATTCTGAAGTGAGACTCTCCAAATAACTAGCCAAGATAAAACTCTTTGGTAGAAGTATATAGATAGATTATTCAAGATTTTTCTAGACTGGTGCAACAAAAGGTAATAGTTTAACCGGCTCTCCATTACCCTCCTCCCCTCCCCCCTCACTTGTGATCGACGACTTTTTGAATAAGCTACAATAATAAGTAAGTCGACAATGTGTTAGAGATCATAGTCCACTTTAAAAGCCTATCCCTCCTCTGTGAAATATTTTATTGCCACCACTTTCGCCAGAATGGTTACAATCCCATCAATTAAATTTACGTCGCTGACAATGAAATTAAACCAACACCATCTAAGGCTTATCAAAAAGTTAATAACGGATTATTAACTGATTCTGAATGGTCCAAGCGAGTCCGTTATTAAAGCAAAAGACCACACTTACTATCGGTTTACTGGTCCAATAACCCGCGCGGGGTGTAAGAACTCGTAAAGAGGTTTACGTCAGCGGTCAAAATTAAAGAAACCTTATGCTCTCTGATTTTCTCAGCCTTTGCTAGTCTTCTAAAGTTAAACAGTCAAGACAGACAAATACCTAGAATAAGCGAGTCTTTTTTTATCATAGGATTGCTGGTTTGAGCAAACAAGAGACTCCAACGTACTAATATTTGGGTTAGGACGGGGGTCAATCAGCCACAATTAAAAAAAGAAAAGAGACAATGAAATTGCGGTGGTTTGGATTTTCCATTCTATAACCTTAAATAGAATGTGTTGCTCAATAAATGGCAATTGATAAAATTGTGAGAAGCACTTGAACAAACCCGGTCTAACATTTCAATAGATGTCATAGTCGGGTTATATTCGCACGGTACCCGAACTTAATTCTTACTGAGATATCGATCAAGATGGAAAAGGAATTAACTGGACTAACTACAATAACTATTCCAATATTAATAATAATATTATTAATATTAGGAAAAAAGGATGAATAATAATATTATTCTAATACAACTGAATTCAACTTTTTTTCCTTTTAATCATCGGACTGCCATCATGTATTAAAGTAACTTATGAAATTCATAAGATCGTCGATTTGATTTTCAATCCACTCTAAAAAGCATTTATCTCGCATTGGGTCCAATTTATACGTCATAAGTGAAATCAAGAACGCCGTCGAAGCTCCTTGTCGCATTGCAAGTGTTCCCATCAGGTACCTTATCGAGTCCAAGTGATATATTTCGCTTAAGCTATAGATCGCGATAACGTGCCTTGCGCTCTTAGTTATATTGCTGCAGAGACATGCCAGTGACATATATCGCAAGAAAATTACCTTTACGCTGTACTTTAAATCGTCTTAGTTGATCGTCTCTTACCGTTACATGAGCCGAGGTAATTTTTTGCCCTTTGCACTATAATCCTCATAAAGGTTTTATGATCGATTTTAGTTTGACTCCCCTTCAAGAAGACTTTTTTATTCAGTTGCGGCACAAACGATGTTCACATTCCCCATGTAATGCACCTTTTCGTTTAACCAATTGTATTTACTTAAGCTGGGAGGCCTTTTCCACAACTATATATAAAATTCGAGTCCCGGAGTTGCCGAGCAGAGCACTCTGATGAGCTTGAATGTTAATACCGTTCTAGACAGATTTTAAGGAAAATTTTCAACAGCATTGCGTAACGGTCAAAGATCCCAAGATCGCGGTCTACCTAAATATCAGTTTGAGCGTTTACAGAACGTTCCGAACGTCACAGCTAGGATGATTGTCCAGATTACGAAATTTGAACACATTACACCAGCTCTCATAGACCTGCACTTGCTTCCTGTAACATTCAGGGTTGAATTTAAAATCTGCTTCTTTCTGTTCTTAAGTCTTTAAACAATCTGAGATGTGTTATCTCTAAAACCTGCCTCCAACTATGTTCTTCGCTTGTCACCTGCTCTAGACTTGGGGACCGCGCTTTTTCTCATGCCGCTCCTGCCTTAAGGCAATTGTTGCCGTGTGTTACCAATCAGATCCTTTAGCTGCGTAGCTACTTTTAAGAAACAACTCAAAACGTTTCTTTGTAGGAAACCGTTCGTTTCTAGTTTGTGATAAATAATAAACCGCTTTTAAACGTGCGCATAGTTTTTAGCGTTATTTAAATGTTTTTTTTTTATGATACGAGCAGAACAAAGCTTATCAGAACCAAAGTCTGAGTTTCACCCCTTCCTGCCTTTTTTCCTTCTTCTTTTCCGTTCCTTTTAATGGATTCGTCGATGCGCCAGTTGACATGTGCCTTGCGTGAGGGTGCTTGTTTGCAACTTTATGATTTGGCGATTAGTTACTGGGGATGCAATGAAGATGCAATGAATATATGAACTTCATATATTCATTGCATCTCATTTACCACTTTCACGGGTTTATTACGAATCAACTTAACGGCCTGCACCCAGTTGGCTTTTTAGCTCAATTGGTAAAGCGCTGCACTAGTATCGCAGAGGTCAGTGGTTCGAGTCCCGTACAGGCCTGATTTTTTTTTCAGGTCTGATTTTCGCTATTGCATAAATAGCGCTATCTACTGCGAGGATCGCACATCATACGTATCTAATACCGCAGTTCAAAATATATGAACTTCATATATTCATTGCATCTCATTAATCACTTTCACGGGTTTATTACGAATCAACTTAACGGCCTGCTCCCAGTTGGCTTGTTAGCTCAATTGGTAGAGCGCTGCACTATTATCGCAGAGGTCAGTGGTTCGAGTCCCGTACAGGCCTGATTTTTTTCAGGTCTGATTTTCGCTATTGCATAAATAGCGCTATCTACTGCGAGGATCGCACATCATACTTATGTAATACCGCAGTTCAAAAAAAAAATATATGAACTTCATATATTCATTGCACCTCATTTGGCGATTAGTTACGCCGCTCATAAATTACTTTCGATAGTGCATGAGTTCGCTTCCCGTTTATTTAATAGAAGTGCCGTTCCAAGTCTATTAGAACGCTGATGACATGGCTAAGGCTGCAAAGCTGACCTCAGACAGTTTTTGTTCTTCTGGATATTGTCTATCCGATACCTAAATGTACATCTATTTATGAAAGCACCGTTTCACAGGAGCGGGTTTGGAATTTGCTCACTCCGTGGATGGGCAATGTCGATAGCGTCATGTCATGTACAATGTACGAACAATTTTGTTATGCCGTTAACATGGTAATCAGCCCCAAACAATAGTCCTTTCTGATACAATGAATATATGAAGTTCATATATTTTGAACTGCGGTTGTAGATACGTATGATGCACGATCCTCGCAGTAGAGAGCTCTATTTATGCAATAGCGAAAATCAGACCTGAAAAAAAAAAAAAAAAAAAGTCAGTGTTTCGAATCCCGTGCAGGCCTGATTTTTTTCAGGTCTGATTTTCGCTATTGCATAAATAGCGCTCTCTACTGCGAGGATCGTGCATCATACGTAATAGTCCTTTCTGTCCGCGTAGCTCTGTGTTTCAGTGAGCCGAGGTTTGAATGTGAGGGAATCTGTAAGACTGAAATAACTCAGTTTCATTATAATATACGATAAAGCGCTTTTAAATGTATGCATAGTTTTAAGCATTACTTAAATGTTTTTTGGTTTATTTTATTAATTATAAGAAAGAACCCATTTACGATACGGGCAGAACAAAGCTCATCAGAACCAAAGTTTGTTTCACCCTTTCCTGCTTCTTTTCCTTCTTCTTTTTCGCTCCTTTTAATGGATTTGTCGATGCGCCAGTTGATATGTGGTTGTCTGCAACTTTATAATTTGGCGATTGGTTACGCCGCCCATAAATTACTTTTGATACCGCATGAGTTCACTTCCAGTTTACGCAATAAAAGTGCCGTTCCTAATCTGTTACAACGCTGGTGACACGGTTAAAACTGCAAGACTGACCTCAGACAGTTTTCGTTCTTGCGGATACTGTCTATCCGATACCAATCCGCGAGAAAGGATTACCTAAATGTAGCTCTTTTTTGTAAAAACACCGTTTCACAGGAGCGGGTGGGAAATTGCTCGCTCCGAGGATCGACAATGTCGATAGCGTCATGTTTCGTACAGTGTGAATAGAATAATACTGTTGTGCCGTTACCGTGGCAATCAGCCGCAAAGAATAGTCCCTTCATCTGTGTAGCTCTGTGTTACAATGCGCTGAGGTCCCCTAAATGCTAATGTTCCTTCCAGATTCTAGACGGTTGGGCTTTTGACGCCTTCAGGATGCTGATACAACCATTTTACACACTGACCCATACGCTCCTGTTCGAAGGTTAAATATTTCGTTCATATCGAGACAGATCTCGTCGAAGTTAGGAGGAAATAATCAAATTTGAAGAAAGGTTTGACATTTCCCAATTTGGTTATGTTACGTGCTTAGTGATCGCTTATTGAATGTGAGTGAATCTGTCGAAAGAAAGCCCTTAAAGATTGAAACATAAAAGCGATGAGTCATTTCTTATAAGTCGCCAAGCAGGTGAATTGGAATTTTCTCAAAGAACAGTGATTAGAATGAATTCGCGCCAACCAACGCCTTATTGCTGACACTTAGTCCAGCGTAACCTGAGCGTTATATATAAAAGCTATAAATCTCCTCAGTATCGCTTAGCCGTTCCTCGTCGAAATGTAATAGTTTGGATTGTATGGGCTGCCTCAGTTTCTTAAACTTTCAGTCATTTTCGTAAAACCAATCACTTTCAATCACTATGTACGTTATCGCTTTGGCGTTACGCTGTATTTCTCCGTAAAGTTTTCATTGGTCGCGCTCCACAAATGACGAGAATAGGACATATTTCGATATTTCTTCACAATTCTGTCAGAAATTTTAACATTTTCTTAACGTTCTGTTAACATTCTTTACCTCTTGAGGTAAATGTTTATACTGTTCCCTAGAAGTGTTTCATAAATTAGGCTTTCCTCAAGGTGCCAGGGTGTGCAGTCAAAATCAATTAACAAAATTGTTAACCTAATTAACAAAAATTACTGATAAGGGTGCAGTGTTAACTCATTTATTCTTTGAATACTTGACACGCGACTTCCTCATATCATTTCAAACCCTTCATAAAAGCTCACGAGTAATGAAATTGCAACATATGAAAATGGGTAAACTAGCTACGGGGGTTCAGTTGTGATTAGACATCGATATGAGAGAAGGTACCATATCACAATCATTTGCTTTGAAAAGCACTTCTAAGGTGTGTGTGCTATCTTATTAAAAGTGCAGATGTATTTAACCTGTCGAGAGAGCTTTTTTCGACTTTGTAAATCCTTGTGGCTCAGCTAAGCAAGTTTATTACCAAAATAGTTTTAATAAGCAAACCAGCGACTCCCGAAAGACCTGGCAGACTATAGACGAGCTAACCTCTCGAAAATCTGGCAAAACGCCAGTGGCGTCACTAAAAGTGAACGGATTAACGATAACTAATCCGTTGGAGCTATCAAACGAATTCAATAACCACTTTGCTAATATTGGTCCAAAACTTGCCAGTGAGATAAATTGTGATAGTGGTAGCTATCAAAGATATCTTACCACAACAGATAAACGGTCTAAGCTCCAACCCACCAATCCAACTAAAGTATCTTCACTTTTAAATAAACTAGACAAGTCAAAGGCAACGGGCCTTGACAAAATATCTGCTAGGTTTATCAAGGAATGTGCTCATCTTATTTGTGTGCCGATATGTGATATTTTAAATCAGTCTATTAGCCAAGGGACGTTCACAGACGACTGGAAACATGCAAGGATTACCTCTCTTTATAAACAGGCTGACTGCGGTGATGCTAACAATTACCGCTCAATATCGGTGATTCCAATAATGGCGAAGGTGTTTGAAAGGATAGTTTATGAACAGTTATATGCCTCTTTGGAAGAGCACGATATTCTATATCAAAACCAATCAGGGTTTCGTGCTAATCATTCAACTGTAACAGCTTTGTTGGAAGCGACAGATTTTTGGGCATATAATATTGATTACGAGAAAATCAATGGAGTCATTTTTCTATATTTGAAAAAAACTTTTGACACTGTTGATCATCAGATCCTTCTATCGAAACTAAACTGTTATGGTATACATGGAAAATCTTTCAGATAGTTTCAGTTATATTTGGAAAACCGAACACAAAAATGCTCTGTGAACGGGTCGCTATCCAGTAGCTACTCGTTGACTTGCGGCGTCCCTCAAGGGACCATCATCGGTCCATTCCTGTTCTTATTATATATCAACGATCTTCCAAATTGCTTATCAAATTGTAAACCGAGAATGTATGCCTATGACACGCACCTCACATATGCGAGAAGCAATCTTGAGAACGTTCAGTTTTGTCTAAATGAAGACCTAGAACACGTCTTCAACTGGATACAAGCCAACAAACTCACGTTGAACATGACTAAAACCGAATTCATGCTAATAGGGTCAAGGCAGAGAATGAATACTCTCACAGCTTCACCAACAATTAGAATGAACAACACTCAAGTGAGCCAGGTTACAGCTACAAAATCGCTTGGTGTAATAATAGACGATAAACTCGATTGGCATGGTCACATCGAAAAACTAACGAAAAAGATCGCCTCTGGTATCGGGGCCCTAAAGCGAATTAGGCACCTGATCCCAGCATCAACCTTACATCTCATCTACCTAGCTTTAGTAAAACCTCACTTTGATTACTGTGACATTGTTTGGGGTAGCTGAGGGAAAACGCTACGAGACAAACTGCAGAAATTGTAGTTTGTCTCGTAACGTTCATATAATAAAAAATAATAAGATAATTCATATTATGAGAGGTGAATTGTCTTATACTTCTCGGAACGTTGAAAATGAGGTTCGGAACAATATTTTGGTTTTAGACATGTATTTAACAGTTATTCCACGAGCGCGCGTTGGATATGAGATGATAAATAGCCAACGAGACGCGTAGCACCAAGTTGGCTAGAATAATGTCATATCCAACAAGCGCGAGTGGAATAATTTTTTTATTTAAAAAAACGCCCCCAAGATATGAGAAGTCTTCTCGACTTTATTTTGTCAGAAGAAACCGGATGTGACGATGTACAGATATGAGATTGTGGTATATTGGCTCGTATACCATAGTGGCTAAGCCAATAAAAAGTCTTGAATTACATTATCCAATGATCCAGTTTTTAATAAAAATGATTATTAAAAACTAGATCATTGGATAATGCAATTCAAGACTTTTTATTGGCTTAGCCATTATGGTATATCAGCCAATATACCATAATCTACAAATATGGCAAGCGTACGTGTCAGCTTAAAATTAAAAGGGAGCTAAAGATTTAATAAAATTTAATAATTTGATTTAACGTTTTTAATAAAACAATTATTCCACTCGAGCTTGTTGGATATGAGATGATTATAGCCAACTCGGCGCTACGCGCCTCGTTGGCTATCTATCATCTCATATCCAACGCGCATTCGTGGAATAATTGTTAAATAGCCAACAAGTGGAAGAATTTAGTGGAATTGAATTAGTATTACATACGTGACAGACCTCGCGTTGTAAGATATGAATTAATTAGATAAGCATATTGAAAAGAGTTCTCTTTTTTGGTATATAGAACAAAGCGGGTTTGACAATGATTATCTGAATGGTGGTCAAATGAGCCTGCGATGCTGTGCGTTCGGAGCAAACACTTTATTGTACATAGTGATTGAGTTCTCAGATATATTGCGTTGCCAAGGTAACTAAAAAAAGACTTCTTAAAAGGGCAGACCCTTAGACTTCTAAGAACAAACTCCTCTTAAATATTCGAGGAGAAAATTACAAATGAAGCGCATTTGCTAAAGAGAGGCTACCCAGAGGACCCTCATTAGGAAAACCCTCTCAGAAGTGAATTAAAAAACAGGAAATTAGCTCTTCAACAGAAACAAAAGACGAACCAACGAATCTTGCCTTTTGTTACACAATAGGATCGGGATGACAAAAACCGATAGACATTACAGTAGAGTGCTAATTAAGTGGACGCGAAAAATTGAATGATGTCAATTAACGATTATCTTTATAATTAGCGAAACAGAGACTTTTGTGACCAAGACGAATTGAATCGATTCCTATAAAGTTGAATGCGCCCGAAACCTATTTAGTTCTCAATTTTATGTACCCAATTAAAAAGGCATCATCAAGTGAAAAAGTTTCAAATGCACTGTTACATAAGGCTTTTAACTTGCTCCCCACCCCCTCCCTCGCTATCTTGAACACAAATAAAACCTGTTTCTATTGCCACTTTATCTACAGCTTTTTAATTACGGCTGAATGAGAACAGGCTAATAACTACTTAATAAGTTTCCACTCCTATAAAGCACCCTCATTCCAATAAGCTCCCCTTTTCTCAGCCGATATTTTGCAGAAGTGCCCAAGCGCTTATTTGAGGAAGTACATTAAGCAGAATTGGTTGATTAGGTTTGAAAGAGGCCATGCAACTTCTCAAAATAAGTTTTTCTGATAGGATTATTACATTTACAAATAGTTCAAGATTTCACAGAGTTTGTGCAATGCAGTTTGACGCATTTACGCCCAAGAATTTTGGTAATGATGCCGGAGTCATGCTCGATCCTCTGACTACAGTATTACGCAAAAAATTATGCCGGTATGGTTTATCTGAACATATCAGTGACCGTCAAATAGCTTCAATGAAAGCCTATCAGATCTCACTATTTTTACTGCTCATCGGTTCTGGATCTCAAGGGCTCTTTGGATCTGAAGACTGGGTGGCCAGTCTCCAAATGTTTCAAAATATGCTAACTAAAAATCATTCTCCGTGTTACAATTTTCGCCCAAACACATATTTCATTGAGAAACACAACGTCTCTTCGCTCCTGGCAATTGGAATGTTCTCTGATTAGCATATGAGAGAATCGCTCAGACTGGGAGTATATCATTCTCTCAGCGAATAAAGTAGCACGTGTCTCTAGGATATTAAAAGAAACGTCTGGCTATCCGGTCGAATCAGCTTTTTGCTAGTCTTAAAAACCGAAACAGTCACGACGTACAAATTCCAAGAATCAGCAAGATTCATTTTGTAGGATTGCTGACTTTAGCCAACAAGAGGCTCCAACTAATATTTCGGTAAGGACGGGTGTCAGACGTGTGTCAGTCCGCCCCAGTTTAAAAACCAGGCGTTAGTGTATTATGAAGGACAGTGGAGTTGCCGGCGGTTTGGATTCTCCATTCTATTACCTCAAATCGCTTCTAAACGAATTTGTTGCTGGTTAAATGGCGATCGCTAAAAGTGTGAGAAACACTCGTACAAATGTAATTCCATGAAAAAATCTGATCTTCGAGGCCCGGTCTAAGACCTCTAGAGATGTCATCGTCAGGTTATATTCGTGCGGCACCCGAGTACATCTGTCACTTCCTGAGTGCAAGAGACAGTTTCTAGCTGTTTTCACCAGATGTGGGGCATCCGAAGAAAAGTAGATATAGCGATGCCGAGCAAAAAGGTTAACTCTGCGATAGCAGACATCTTTACCTGTTCCTCCATTCATAGCTTTGTGCATTCTGTAAAATCGCCTATTTGGAGATGCACCGTCAGAGGTAGCAGCTAAAACCCACAAATTGCAATCGACTTCCAAAATGCACACTGCCTCCCAAAATATAGACATTATTTGATCTGCAGTGACACCAGTAGTTGCAAAATGTGCTAAACAAAACTTAAGCTCAGTGCACATCCATCTGATTAAGAAAGCCAGAGCATGTGTTGCCACATCATCCACTTTCTCCAACACAGCAAAATTCAGTTCTGGATCACCTAGATCCGTGAAACCAATAAGTTCTCCTGTCACTTTATCAAAAACAAGGTTGGCGCTGACTTTCATCTCATCAAAAAGGATGATAACATATCGCCGCACATCAAAATATTGTTCAGTCGTGTTCGTTAATTTATTGACAACCTCTGCTTGAGGTCCCCTTTTCGGTTTAATGGCATTACGGTAATCTCTAAGGCGGCGTTGGCTTGGGAGTACAAGCACTTTGCTGCTGCGTAGTTCTTCATAACATGAAGGCGATTTGGCAGCTAGTGACAGACAAAATCGTATCATCATTGGATGATGTCGCACACCTGTAGCCTTGCTACCAAACAGTTTCTGCTGCTGCTGCCAGAAAAGATTCATAAAGGGAGTCACTTTGGATCCAGCTTTAGTCATAACATCTGCTAAATCATTGCTGAGTTCATGATCAATTTCTACATTGTTCTTTTGCAGTTCATTACGCATTGCACTAGGTTCACGTTCTAGTTCTGCGCATCTTAATCTCTGTCCCTGTAATGTCAATTTAATCCTAGCTGGATCTGTTTTGGAGACAGGCGCTTTCACCTGAGCTGGTGTTGAAAGACGTCGAGTCTTGGCTTGATTGGCAATTTTAACAGACGAAGAGAATTGATTACAACCTTTACAAGCATCACCATCATCACATAGTAATGAGCAGCCCTTAATTCTCCAATAACCTTTGTTGGGGAATGGATTGTTGTCATCTTCGTTAGTAGCACACATAGCAATAACATGAAGGAAAAGATTACCATTAAGTTCATTCATAGTCACTCCACAACACAGCTTGTATGCCTCCAACTCTTTGACAAGATTCTTTAATATTATGTGAACAACCGACCTTCTGTGTGTTAAATATACGGGGTAATCATCTGGTAGTGAACAGCCAAATGCTTTCACAGTAAAACCCAAGCCATCATCGACAATTACTTCCATTTGTGGCAATAGGAATTCATTGTGAATTTTCTTCAAAATCGCCTTGTCCTCGAGAGCTTTGTAGCTCCATTCAGTGAGAGATTTCAGATCTTTTAGTCCTCGTGACACTTCTTGAAAGCTTCGGTAAATTCCGGACTTTGGGGATTCTTTGACAACATATGCTTGATGTGGTCGCTTAGGTGGCTTCTTGCTTTCGCAACTTCTTATCGGCATATTAAGCGCTGGTAGAGCACCAAATCGTGGCTTTTTCCTTATCATTTTCTCATTTGTAACTGCGAAAAGTATGAACAGACACATATCAGATACGATTTCATGAAAATTGAGCAAAGCTATAAGCAAACTTTTCACGACAATATTGTAGAGATCGAACGAAGCATCGAGTGAGAAACTAAAAATAAAAACCAAGTACTTACATATTTCAATATTATCAGAAGCAAAATGTCTTTCACATGTGTAAACCCTATCCTTAGCAAATAGTTCTTTGAAGGATTTGTCCAGGACTCTTGTCTTTGTGATCGCACTTAGCCAGTCAGACCTCCATTTCCTGTAGGAATCGTTCTTTGCCACGGGAAGTTTCCATATGCCTATTCCCTTCGTTCTCCTGCACGATCCACAGTCGAAAACTGAACAATTTTCACCTGGCATGATGACAAATTATCTATTCTTCGATAGTAGTAACTTAAAATTATCTAAACAGGAGATCTATCACGAAAAACTGGATGAATTTGGAGACAAAACGCTCTTATCGCACATCGGACGCCATATTGTTGAAAATGCTGTGCAGGGTCAACACCACGTGACCACGAAAAATCTAGAACAATAACATACTTCTCTGTAGTTCGCCGGCTTTCCTATCCAGTCCTCCTCTACTAACTATGTTTTCATTTAAAAAGGCATCCATGCGAGTGTCTATAAAAGAATTTATGCTGAGTGCGTCAGAAAATTCCTATTTACCTGTGGAACAATGTTGAAACAGTGAAATTTGGATGTTACTTTACTGAACCCGTGACACATCATTACAGAATCAATGATTCGATTTTCAAAAAGTACATGTCAAAAAAAGTCACTGAAGAGCGAGCCACAGTTCCTGGCTTCTTACTTGCGTCACAAGTATATTCACTACTGTCCCCTTCCACAACCTCAGTAATGACAAGTTTACTCTTTGTCTCATCTAGTCTGGTATCTATAGCTGCTCGTTCTTTTAATGATTTTCCATCTTTTTTCCAAGTTATGCTGACGGTTTTCTCGTTGACTTTGCAGGTCAATGTGAGGACTTTTCCTGTCGTGAGTGTTTGATGTATATCTGGAACAAATTGAGCAGAGGCTTTTCCAACATTGGGTGAAAGGCAATCGATTAAAATCCAAGTGTCATATTAAAATCACAACTGCAGTATGGACGTAAAAAAAAAACAAATAAATAAACAAAAGTGTGGAAAAGAAACGAGCCGGAAGTGACCTTTTGATAACGTTTTCGAAAATTGCAGTAGAGAAATATGTGTTTTGTCTCATTAGGCAGTCATAACGAGTTGCAAGTCGAAAAATCGACTTTGTACATGGTTTGAAGACAAGTAAATATCCAAAGGAATTATTTCGAGAATTTCACCGCTATTTTACCTCCGTGTGGATTTCCGCTCAAGAACGGAATTAATTTTTGTTCCATTACCATGTTCACTGTCGCGATTGCAAATTTTGTATCGCATGCAAACACAGTTTTTTATTCTCGCTTTCTTTTTCAGATCGCTTTTTTTCTATGTCCTAGCTAGATCTCTCCATCGCAGAAATATCTTCGATAAAATGTTTTTGCCAAGATATACAAGGCGCAGTATTAAGTACTTCGTATCAATCAACAAACGATAGCTTCAATACTTGTGGTTAACCCTTGCTTTTTTTAATCTTTCCAGATCTACTCGTTTTATTCAAAATAACGAGCTCTTTTAACGTATGGAACCAAATAACTAGTTACAAATGATATCCTATGTAATGCAAGAGTTCCAAGGACATTATTACTTTGGATTTATATTGCCCGTATTTACGCTTAAACTTCAGACTTTTGTGAAAAATTCCAACAAGAGGTAAACCTTTCCACCTTTTGCTCTTTTTTTTTTTGTACGCATCAGTTTATAATAATTGCAGTGATGTAGGGTCCTTAAGAAGTTTTTGTGTACAATCATGAGCTCCAATTCCCTAATCCACCACCCCCCCGTTTCTCGCACTCACCTTCATCTTCATTTCATGTCTCAACCTGGTGCCTTCCGCCATCTTCATCTTTATATTGATCTTAATACAAACTAACGATATTAATTTTTGTTTTTATGAAACTTACCATAAGCACTTAGTGTTGCAAAGGAACTAGCTGTATTTTCTTTGTTTTTTGCTACGCATTCGTAAATCCCATCCATCTCTTTTGCAACACTTTCCAACTCCAGGAATGATTCTCCTTCCTGTTCGGTTTGATTGCTGCTAGATGGCAGGTCATTATTATGGAAAGTCCAGACAAATGTCGGTGTTGGAACACCTGAAGCTACGCAACTAAAGTTTGCAGGGTATCCTTCGGTAACAGATTGGTTTACTGGAGGCTCAACGATCTGGGGAGAGACTTGAATTAAAAATATCACAAATTTAACAGAGGCTTATGATTTTGTTTAAAAAAATCTCCATCCTTTATCCAAACGTAAATTAAATGTTTAAAATATATATATATATTTAACAATTATTCGCGGAGGGCGAGGTGAATATCGTCGCATAATCCCCGAGACGAAGTCGAGGGGATTATTCGACAATATTCACCGAACCTAAGGCGAATAATTGTTTTGGTATAATTTCAGAGCTGAAACAAAGAGAAATCTCTAAAATCATAACATTTTAGCAACATTTATTAACATTTTAGTTTAACATTTTATATAAACCGCGCGGAGCGGTTTATATAGCGTCATATAAGGAACCGCTCGACCAATCAGATTGCTGGAAACTCTTTGCTCAGCTCTGAAATTATACTAAATATATATATATATATACATATATATAAACTACGAGTTTATCAAGCCTGTTTTCTCCTAAAGGATTCCTGTCTTAGCAGTAGCACTTTGCAATAAGAATTTAGTTATCTGTTTGTTCATTTCCGTCCTTTTCGTACTGCCTGTTGCGTGTAAAGTCGACAACTCATGCTACCATGTTCCAAGATTATCAGGCTGTCTTAGTTCGTAGTATATATTTACTTCGATGAATAATTAGGTAATAACGCTCAAAATATTGCAAAGGGTTTGCATTCTATGAAAACATATATTAATCGAGTCTGCCATTTAATACACTCTGATTTACCGCTGCAACAAAAGTGCAAGTTCACAATGACGCAATAATGTTGGGAATGATAAGTCAAAATTCCAGGACACTCCAAAGAAAAATAGGTTAACACTGCCCAAAAACTAACTGCATACGTCTAAATACAAAATCGATTCGGATCTCTTATGTCAGTTGACACGTACTCGCTCTTTAAATGCCATCATCAATTGAGTTCCTTTTTATCATATTTATCAATTTTGAAGTACATGTATATGTAGTTTTAAGCCCTTAAATATGAACCATACTCCTCCAGCCTCTTCAATACTGCGACTAACCGCTCAAGGTGTTCCTCTATGGTATGGCCGGTTATAATGATATCATCCAGGTAACAGAAGACCCCTGGTAGCCCTTGCAGGATCTGATCCATGGCTTGCTGCCAGATGGCTGGCGCCGAAGCTAGACCATAAGGGAGGGGCTGGTACTGGAACAAACCACGGGTTGTGTTAATGGTGAGGAAAGGCCCGGAGTGCTCCTCAACCTCCATTTGTAAGTAAGCCTGACGCAGGTCAATGACGCTGAACAACGTTCCCCCAACTAGGCTGGCGTAAATATCATCAATGCGGGGAAGTGGGTACTCGTCTACCTCCAGCTGTGAATCGATGGTCACTTTGAAGTCACCACACACTCTTACACTGCCATCCTTCTTCACAGGTCTCACTATTGGAGGAGCCCACTCACTGGTAGCTACCTTCTTTATAACTCCTTCAGCTTCCAGCTTTCTCAATGCCTCGTCCACTGCTGGTTTACGAGTCAGCGCTACTGGGCGGGCTTTCCAGAATCGAGGCCGGGCATCCTCTTTAACTTGGATCCGTGCTTGGATATTCTTCATCTTGCCCAAACCTTCAGAGAAAACATCTCCATGCTTACTCAGGACATTTTCCAGGGCTGGAATGGTTTCGGATGTTTCCAGACGAAGTAAGGGCCAGTCCAGATGGATAGATTCCAGCCATTCTCTGCCAAAAAGGGTTGGTCCCTCATTCTTCACTACATATATGGGAAGTTCCTTTTACTGTCACTGATACTGCACAGTCACATGGCAAAACCCCATAGGCTTCACTGACTCTCCTGTGTATGCGCGCAACTTCAAGGAGGTGTCCTTTAAAGGGATGTGGCGTAGGTAATCTAAATACACCCTCTCACTCATGACTGACACCACTGAACCTGTATCCAGCTCCATAGTCACTGGGCGGCCTACAAGGTAGATCTTAAGTGAAATGGGCTTTTTGTTTTTAATGTCTGAGACATGGTACAGGTTTTCAAATTCTCCATCACTTTCTTCGGAATCATCACCCTCCATGACATTTATTCCAGCCTCAGTCATCTGTGAGGTGGCTTGTCTCTTCCTACATGCCCTCTGTGTATGTCCAATTATCCCACAATAAAAACAGCGTTCTTTCATGAAGGGACACTTTTGTGAGTTATGTGACCCTGAACAGCGGTAACAAAGTTTAGACTTCTTACTGCCCCTACCCCGGGGACCCTCGGCCTGACGAGGTGGCTTGGATATGGCTTGTTCTTCCCCAGTTTTGACAGTGTCAAGTTTATTGATTGGAGAGCCTGGCCCTTGTTCTCCCTGAAGCACCTGAACATCTTTATTAGCCTGCGCGATGGCCAAATACTTTTGAACCGCAAGATCAAAAGAAATGTCGGCGAGTTTTACTTTCAAAAACTCCGTAATCATCTTCGAGTCGCGGATACCTGAAACTAATCGGTCACGAAGGCGCTCGGCTCGCATGGCCTCTCCAAACTTGCATTCTGTGGCCAAGTGCTTCAGAGTGGCTACATAATGACTAACTGACTCACCGGAATTCCTGGCTCGGTTGTCGAGCTCATACCTCGCAACCAGCGCTGATCTTTCAGGTTTCAGTTGTTCCCGCATTCGCTCCACGATGATCTCATAGGTAATGGCGTTATCTTTCAGTTGTGTGGGGGCCACTAAATCCTTCGCCAATTGGTAAGTTTCCACCGGAAGGTTCGTCAAAAGTACGGCCCTCATTGTTTTAGGTTTCTTGATTCCATTTGCAAGAAAGTAAAAATCCAGTTGTTCGGTGTAGGACTCCCAATCCGCTCCCATCACAAACTTTGTCACTTTGCCGATGGCTTGACTCGTGTTAGCGCTCGGTGCTTCGTCCGGCATAATTTTTTTCCGTCGCCTCTGTCCCTTTTTGGACGTGATTTGTACGACCCACTCCTGTTAACCGCTTTTGCTTGATCAAAGGTATCCCACCTCGTCGGCAGTTGTCGTGTATTCCGAATAAAAGGCCAGGAACACAGTAACTAGATTAAGATGGCGGAAGAACTGTTTTTAATCTGAAAGCAGAAAACCTCGTGTACAATACCAAATATGGAAAACAGGTCTCTTGACACTAGCTTCTACGTAGAACAGGGAAACCAAAATTAGGAAAAATCTAACACTAAGGTTCACCCCGTCCTTAGTCCAGAGTACCTCAGGTTTAGGGAAACCTCTTAGAGAGCAATTGAACCGAAGGGGTGAATTATATAGAAATGACTGGTTCTTCAGCTGAGGATTAATTTCAGAAGGACCTGGCCATGGAATAAATGAGCAAAATTAAGAAACGGTAGTAATCTGAAAAAGAAAAACATAAAACGAGGAGAGCAACTGCATAGAAAAAAGCAAATTAACATTTACCTGTGACTATAATCTCAAAAGCTGCTTTATTTTTCCCGTTGCTATTTACAGCGCTGCATGCGTATCGACCAGCATCTTCATATTTCACTTTACTAGTCGAGAGAGTGTTGTTACCAATTTTTGACCCATCTTTAGTCCAGAGAACTTCAGGTATAGGGAAACCACCTACAGAGCATATGAACTGAAGGGATGAATTATATGCAAATGACCGACTCGAGCTGAGTATTAATTCTAGGTGGACCTGGCTATGGAATTAACAAGCACAGTTTAGTACACGGAGGAGAAATTAAAAAAAAAAAAACAAGAAAATATGGAAATGAAAATAATAACTCAAAGAATAAGAGTGACTACTATGGTGAGTTCTATAGTGCTGCATGTATATTGTATGTTAACCAGTTTCTTCATAGCTCATTCGATTAATGTTGAGCATTTTGCTTGTTTCAATTAACTCTCAATCTTTTGTCCAAGTCACGTCTGGTTAAGGAACACTCCTCACAAAGCATTGTATTTGAATTGTTGAATCTAATTTGACAGATTTCTCACGCCGATAATGATTTTAGTGGGAATTTGTTTCTTTTTTCTTTTTGAAAAGGAAGCTAATAATTAAAATACAACTACAGCCCCATCTCCCTCTCAACTACTTCCTTTTAACCGTCGCTCATCCCTTTGATGTAAGTTTCGTTCTTTCCCCAGTTCTCTACTACTGTAAAAATCAGAAGTGGAAGCTATGATATTCGCTAAGAAAATGCTAAGCATTAGCTCGCCAAAATCACAAAATTTGCCTTTGTCTTCCACGACAAAAAATAAGTCTATAATGAAATCGGAAAGAACAAAACTTTGGCAAAAAAAAAATGTTTCTAACTCAGCGCGACGTGTTGCTTTGCAAAGATAAATGGGGTGAGGGAAGGGGGTGGAGGTAGTTTTCAATAGAAATTTTGGTGCTACGTCAATAGTCGAACTTATAAAATCAATTCATATAATATTTACCAAGTGCACCAGTATTGACTGGGAAAATGAACAACTTCCTTTAGTTTGAACTTCTAAACGATGTTCACGACAATGTCGCACTTTCTTTTCCTCTTTTCGCATTACTATCCTATCAAAAATGCATGATAAGTCACTTTTATTACACGACTCGGGCAGTCAGAGGGCCAATAACTAAAATCAACCTTTCAAAATGCTCTAATGCCGGTCAATATTCTCTCAATATTTGACCGAGCACTGTCCCGAATGGTCCTGAATGATACCGCACTTGTTTCCCTTTGAACCTCAGTCGTATAGTAGATCTCTTATTAACCAAGCTTGCTCGGGATCGTACTGGAAGAATATCGGCCCTCGGTCTTTTTTGTATGGACCTCGCTGCGCTCGGTCCGTACTGTCAAGACCTCGGGCTTATATTCTCCCAGTAAGGCGCTCGCGCCTTGTTACTATGCATAAGATATATATATTACAGAGTGTTTCTTTCTATTATATTAGAATGGTAGCTAGATCTAAGAACTCTTGTGACCCTTCAACCAAACCTGTGATATTTCCAATCTTAATTGACTGCGTCTAATTACGAGTTCAAAATCACAAATTAACTTTGTGTATAGTTGCAAGGCAAGTAAATATCTAAAGGAATTATTTCAATCATTTCACCGCTATTTCACTTCGGATTTCGCTCAAGAATGAAAGAAGTTGTGTTTTTCCCATTGCCTTGTTCATTGTCAAGATTGTCCAATTTTGTACCATATGCACAAATGGCTTTTGAGTATCGCTTTCCTTTGTTATTCCTTCTATACTTCCTGGACCAGAAATATCTACTTTAAAAGTCTTAACTAAGATGAATAATGGATATTTTGAGGTGGTACGTGTCAGTCAGCAGACGATAGCGCCATTACTAGTAGTAGACTCAGAACAACAGTCTCTTTAGAGGTCTAGAACCAAATAATGAGTCACAAATCTTATTCCCGTAAGTACTGTAAGAGTCTCACGGACATAATTATTTAGGATATATATCGCCCTTATTTAAGCTTTCTCGTACTCCAAAAAAAAAATTCCAACAAGAACTAGACCTATACCACCTCTCTCTCTCTGTACACATCCGTGCATAATTGAGATGATGTGTAGTCCGTAAGCATTCCTTCTGTTGAACCCCTAAGTTCCTATTTCTCCCCTTTCTCACACTTACCTTTATCTTTATCCCCACCCTCATCTTCATCCTACCTATCTTCATATTCATCTTCATCCTAATTAACAATTTTATTTTCTCTTTATTAAACTTACCATAAACATTCAGCGTTGCCGAAGAACTTGTTGAATTTTCTTTGTTTATTGCTGTACACTTGTAAGTCCCCTCCATCTCTTTTGTGACACGTGGCAATTCTAGGATTGATTCTCCTTCTTGATCGGTTTCATTGATACCACATGGAAGGTCACCATTATTAAAAGCCCAGACTAATGTTGGTGTTGATATTCCTTTCGCTCGGCAACTAAAGTTAACAGAGTATCCTTCGGCAACAGTCTGGGTTATTGGAGCCTCAGTGATCTGCGGAGATACTTAAAATAAAGAGAATGCCAGATTCAGCAAGGGTTCATATTAACCATTTTAACGGTGATCCTTACCCAACCCCTTTTGAGTAAAACAAAAATAAAGTTGAACTCTTTTTTTTATCCAAGTTCATTTTGAAATATGTTTCATCACTTTGGCACTAACAGGTCTCAATCAAACCAGTTTTTCACATATGTGTCATAAAAAAAATTCTTACTTGAGATAGGTTTTGTCTCAGACAACAGGGGGTGATAAAAGATTTATGTACGTACTGATCTATCTATTTTTGTTTCCTTATAGTTTGTTTGGTGTTACGTAAACAACGTATACTACCATGCTCCAAGAGTGCCAGTTTCTCTAAGTTCAAAGTATACACTTACTTCGATTATAACAAAGCAAATAAACAAAACGCTGGCATTCTGCAACAACAGAAAGTAAAACTGTCGTTTTGTACATCCAAAGTGGCCGTTTAAGAAAGGTGGGACCACACAAACTGTTCGTTAATGCACAGTGGTGATGCTTGTCTCCATAACTTTGCCCGAAGATTTGACTTTTGCTTGAATTGGTGGGATATATAATTTGAGAATCAACTGTATGTGATCGGGAACTGTTCTATATAAAAAAAAATTAAAACAGTGATGGTAAATGTTACTCAAAGAAGCTACAGGGATGATTTTTTTCAATCTCTTTCCGAAATCATTTATTTTGATGAAAATATAGTTTATGATGTAAAGATAGCCAGCTTTAACGCCCTCATGCCTAAATCCGTTGTTATTTATAAAGGAATATGATGAAAAGCAAAAAAAAAGGATCGATTCAATCTTAAAGCAACTCGGACGGGAAATACCGTCACAAAATGGTGCTTTCAGATCTAAAAAGTCAGGTTTTTTTGACACTCCGAAAATGTATCCTTCCAACGCCTCAAAAAAGAATTGGACTGATCCAGATAAAAGAATCAATCTACACTTGATAATACTGGTTAACATGAAATCGTAGTTTAGATGTTACCACTAACTAATAACCATTAACAATCAACCACAGCTCTTTTTCGCTCGTTTTAATGAGAACCATACCTCCGATAACTTCAGTTCAGAGAGTTGATGTCTTGTTTCCTAAGCTGTGTGTGGCGCTGCAGGTGTATTGGCCAGAGCTCTCCAGCCTCGCTTGACGAATCGTGAAAGGGTTGTTGCTGCCGATATTCACTCCATCTTTAATCCAGAGTACCTCAGGTAATGGGAAACCTCTCAGCAAGCAATGTAACTGAAGGGATAAGTTATACGGAAGCGACTGATTCTTGGGATGAGGATTCATTTCAGGAGGACCTGAGCACAGAATTGACAGATACAATTCAAAGCAGGTGAAAATAATAAAAAAAAAAAAAACAGAAAATAAAAAGAATAACTAAAAGCTTAAAATATGTAACATTTGGTACGAAAGCAGCTTCCCTTTCCTTCTCATTACTCTAGGCACTGCACGTGTATTGACCAGCGATTCCTTAATTCAGTTGATTCTGCAGTAATGGTGAGTATGTTTTTGGCACCAAGTAACTTTCCATTCTTTGTCCAATTTAACTCTGGCTTAGGAAAACTCCTCCTATACAAATTCATTTGACTTGTGGAACCTAGTTTGACAGACTTCTCTCGCCGAAAATTGATTCAGGAGAACCTTTTATTTTTGAAAAAGAAGCCAATAGCTAATGTAAAAATTGAGCACTATCCCCTCCCCTCTTTCCCTTTTGACCGTCTGCCACAATCTATCTCTCCCAAGCTGTCCCCTGCTGTAAAAGTTAAGGTGTCAGCGATGATTATTTTGATAAGGAAAATAGAAAGCACTCGCTAATAATTGGTAATAAGAGAGAGTGGGAGTATTTCCGACCAACCGTTGAGTCCTTTAGTTTCTCCTCCTACATAAAACCACTTACATTTACAAGGCCGTGATTCCTGAGTTCTTGTGCAGTTCACTTCTAAAAGTAAGGCTGTCCAGATAATCTTTTAAAAGTAATAAACGATTAGAGCCTAAAATGTGGTTGTTAATACGTCTTGAAGATTCCTGCACAATTCCCAGCTAAGAGAATAGGAAAAAGACAAGGAATAGATTTAATCTCACGTTATTATAAACTTAAACATTCATTTGCTACTTTTCCAACCATAGCAATAGTTCGTGTTTGGTTATCAACCTATTGTGCATGGTGTAATGTCCTGGAGGTTTATAACAGCCTATATTGTATTATATAAATAGGAAATCATTTATTTGAATAAAATCTTAAAAATGCGTTTGTAGTCTTTAAATGCACTTTCGAATTACAAGTATAAAAATCTCGTCTTGTCACTTACCAACTCTTTCCCGGTTCTGTCCGCACTCTTTGACGACCACACTATGAAACCTCTAAAAACAGTAAGTTATGCGAAAAAGACATTTGGGGGAATTTTTTTCCCAGCTGCATAAATCTGCACCTTGCTGTAAAGGATACCAACGTAAATAATTATCATGGTTGATATTCTAGGTTTCTAATTTCCAAAGAGTGTTTGAACTAAAATCACCACGTTAAAAAGATAGATGGCTTGGAGCTTATAAATCACCCGCCTTACAGGTCCCGATTTATAAGCATCATCCATGCACTCTCAACATCCATCAGGGATTTATCATGTTATCAAGCCCGGGAAAGTGAAGGTACGTGCTTTCTACTGCTCAAATGAATGCCGGTGCAAAGATGTTTAAAGAAAACAATCTAGGTTTATAACGCTGTCCCTTCTTAATGCAGCTGTTGCAGAGCCATAAGATGGATGAAGCCATTCACATTTAGTCGCTGTATTGTTTATGTTTCTATTATGAATTTTTGCGTTGGCATCATATATTTATCCAAAGAGGAACACTGTGTCCAGTGTCTGTATTCGTGTATTGGGAACTATTCGTTTGTTCAATCAACTCTTTTCTGCCTACTGATAAATGATAGTTCAAGCATGACTACTTACAATCTGTTAAACAGGTTGGGATGAGGACGTTAGGTGTACATGAAAAGAAAGATTGCATATTCGGTAAGTAAATGAGTGGCTTAATGAGTTGAATTACTTGGCTACACACATCATAAGCTTCATGAAGTAACTGAACATGCTGTACTCACCCGCTTATAAATCAAGAAAGATGCCATGGAAGAGAAAAATAATTTTGAAAAGAAAAAACCACGGTCAATTCACTTATAATTAATTTAGCTATTTATTTCAACTAACCAGATTGTTTGTTATTTCACTTTTTTTTATGTTGAAGTAAATCAAACAAACAACCAGGCCGAATATGACTGACATCTGATGATGATCACAGTTACAAATATCGTTTATCACAGGGCCCAGGTTTTAAGAGATACGTAATAACAGACTAAACACGATAGTAACAACGTTTCGACTGTGACTTTTAGTAGAAACAGCTATCTGTTATCGTCAGTGCTATACATCCTCAGATTCTCTTGTTCTATTCACGATTGCAATTTTCCGATTAGTTGCCGGGTGCTCTAGAGAGTCAGTGACGTACGTTGACCAACATGACAGTTCATTATGGCTACGAGCGGATGATATTGATAGTTACCTTCCCTTTTGGCTGGACAGAAAACATGAGATAAGAGAAGATAAACAGTTAATTTTGTAAATAACATAGCTTTAAACAACAAACATATGAAATACATATATATGAACTGCGGTTATGAAACGTATATGTTTCATAACCGTAGCTTTAGTTATAGAATAACAATCCATCTTGAAGTCTCACCCATCTCTTTCAGAAAGGAACTGGGTTCGACTATTTCATCACCACATAAAAAGCAAGTATTGGCGCCCAAAGTTACATTTCCCTGCAGAGAGGATGCCATGTGGAGAAATGAGTCTCCAAAAACTTGATGGAAATTTTAATGAATGGTTGGCTTTGTAAAGTCAGTTTAAACTCTTTGATGACGATGTCGCGTTAGGGGTTTCGCTGAAGTACCTGTGATTGACTTTGCTTTAATTCTGTTCAGCGCTCGTCAGACATTAAAAAGGTCCTAACTCAGACACCGTGAATATTTATGTTTGCAGTCTTCCACGAGATTCGGTCGGATTTTTGGCCAGTTATGGTAGTCTTCAGCAAAAAGGATATACTGAAAGGAAGCTCAATATGCGAATAACAGAAAAAAATACACTCGACATTCATAGATGTATCTCAGCGTAAAGTTCATCGTACTATTTAAAGCAAAAGCGATTTTCTGAAGAGGTGTATTTAATCTAGTTTGATTTCCCATGATCATGTACATGTGCGACTTCCAGCCCTGGATGCCAAATGCTTGTTTTGAATACGAGTTCCCGTAGGCTCCACTAATTTTTCGTTGTTCTAATTTTCTGTTAGAAGAAACTGACTTTGTTTTATCTACACTTAATAGACATTCGCTCCGAAAAGTAAAAGAAAATCATGCGTGGATCTCTTTTCAATGGGATCGTAGGCACTACAAAAAGAGTTAGTCGTCTGGAGCATAAATATTAAGAATAAAAATTGCGCGATGCTAGTGACTCCGCTATTCCTTTGGGCAGCTCTTCTAGTTTTACACTCCCGGCAGTACGTACCGAGCGTTTTAAACGCAGCTTTATTCCATGCATGCTTTTTAGACAATAAATAGTGTACATTACCTCATTTTTAATTTATCAGGATAGCTTTGATTGTAAACTATTAACTACTATTATTTAGTATGCTTGTAAACCAGTCGTTTTTCGATACTTGTATTGCCAGAACTGATGATACTGAATAAACCTAAGTTCATAAATGACATTCAACTTACCAGCTAAGTGATTGACGGTAGCAGCATGTAAAATAAAAAAATATATATATATAGAAATAGGATTAAAATGTGCATCTGTGGCTGAAAGAGATTCAGTTATTGAGGAATGCTTTTCAAATTTTCCTTTTATCTCCTGTATTCTAGTTAGATATGTGCTCTGTAAAGGCGCCAGAAAAATACAAATGCTTTAAAAGAAAATAAGACATATACTTACGTTCTAATCGTTTTCATCGAATACCAAGGCCAAGGAAATTAGTTTATTTATTAAATCAGTCGTCTGAAACCTCTTTACCCAATCATGACTTTAATTTTCAGTTTCAATTAAATAATACCCCATTTTCAGTCTGCTATACACACCATTAAATACATACCTACTTGAGCTGCTGGATAAAACCTGATCCTTGGCTGTATATTGTTTATCTCGAATAAATGTTTTCATAAGAGGCACATTTAAAACAACCTCGCCCAATTTCCGCCCATAACTTGCAGACGGACGTCAGGAGATACAAAGCAAAAATAATTTCATAGTAGAGCGATGACAGTTCACGTCAAATTTTTCTCGTCACCTAATTAACGATTTCCAAAAATACTCTCGATTTTTAATGCACACTGTACAGCTCCATAATCGCTCAGTCACTATTAAGTCTACTTACATTAGTTCTTTAGAAAATTAGCTGTATAGAGAATTTTTTTGTAATCCAAGTGTTGTTTTCAAGCTGTTGTCCTGTCGCAAAGCGACAAGTCCTCTTTGTCACTCCCATAAAGAGGAAAATTCTTCGTAGTTTGCAACCTTCACAGGCGTGAAGTACATAAGTATTCAGGTAAACAAAAACCGACGCCTCGGAAAAACTTCAAGTCACTTTTTTCGGTAAAATGGATAATACCGATTTTACCGTGAAAAACACTCAGCACACTTCGTATCGAACGGTGAATCGACAAAGTGTTCCAAAACAACCAGATCAAATAGTTTTTCGCCGTTAAGCCACTGTTCACAGAGGTTACAATTGAGGAAGGTATACAAACAGCTTTACGGAGACTGGAAAATGACTCTAGCCTTCCCAACGGCAATGCACTAATATAACATCAAGTCAGCTCGCGGACCCTTGGGCCTGAAGATCTAAATACTCCTAATAGTATAACAGATCAATTTACGAAAAGATGTAAGGCACGTTGACTACATTATGAGAAAAAAAATTAAATAAAATAAAATAATACACCGAGTTGCCCATCAAACGGTGCCTCACACCGATGGGAAACTGCAACGGTTTTTTTCGTCTTGAGATGCTGCTCCCTAATAAATAAATGGGGGATCAGGGACAGGAAGGAAATCCCTATCACCCAAATCAACTCCTGGCTTTTTTTGTTACAGGGTGACAAGAGCAGTTTTCCAATTTCTGGGAACGTGGTCACTGAGTAAAGACAAAACGCCCATCCCAGTGACAGAGTAATCAGTCGGTTTCGAGACAATAGCGAGGTGGCAAGAGGGGACAAGATCTGATTTACAATAAGCATAAAAGCGGAAACGCGGGAGAACTCTTGAGCATTTCCTCAGGGATTAACAGAAGAAGTACAGGCCGTGGTTGATAAATGTGAAACGTTTTTGGATTTTACTCCATAATTTCCACTAACAAAGCGAAATAAAGAAGGAATTGGGAGCAAATTTGTTTTGGCGTAGTTATGCTTGGATAGAAATATACCAAATGGTCTCTCGGAAAGCTATTTAATCGCAGGAAATAGCCTACTAGAGTCACATGCATTTAGATTTTCCTCTCTATTGTTGGAATCCAGAAACACATAAATTTGCAGTCAGAGTGTAATAGGGCATGATACATGTATATGTATCATGTCCTAAATAACATCACGTCATAAATAACAAAAATGGATTGCGATCGCTCAAATGGTTATTTTATAATTTATTTATTTATTCATATATATATATATATATTTTTTTTTTTTTTTGTTTTTGTTTTTCTCTTTTCCTTTATTTTTCAGTATGGGTTTTCTACTTCTTTTAATGTATTGTTTTAAGATGAAATGCTTCAGTCATTTCCTTATTTGTCAGGAAGTGAAACAGGTGAACGCTCGAATATAATTCAACTGCAGTCGACCACTAAGAGCTAACACTATCGAAGACCATAGAAGATAATAGCAGCAACGCTTACATAACTGACATTAATCTGCAATGAAGCATACAGAGGCAAAGTAGTTTTAAGAAATATTGGCCCAAAATGCTCAATATACAGAACCGTTTTATTAACGCAACTTTAATATTGTGTTTGTCGCAGCAGTTTCTTGGTCAGAATTAAAAACAGTACCTGCCTGTATGATACTTAACAACGCCTCGTAACAACAATCAGCTTCAAAATAGTTATCTACCAACGAAAGAAAGGAGAAAAACAGAGGGAAAGATTTACTAAGAATCGAAATGGAGATTACAATCATCGGCGACGATTAATTATACGCGACATCTCATCAGTAGGAGAGCAACCAAATACCTTTATGAAGGGTGTTTCTCTGAAAATAAATAGATTCTTGACGAACAAAGTCGAAAGTCGTTGAATATAAATATTCCATCCGCGATGACAAAAACCGGCAAAAAGGAAGACTGTGTTGTTTACTTTGCATAAGTGTGTATTTCAGAGTCAAATAGTCATTTATATTGAGGACATAAATTCGAATCGAGCTAATAAGAGGACATGAACAGTGTGGGCTTGCAGCCATCTGGAGAATTAAATTAACTTTGAATAAACAGGTTGATAGGACTAAAATTTCATTGCCACTTTTTTCCGTAATAATATTCAATGCAGCACGTTCAAAAATTTCCATCGAGAGCAACTGAGGTAAAGAAAAAGAAAATTTTACGCCTACAATGCAAATTAACCAAAATTTGCAGAAGTTAGTGTCCGCCATGTTGGTGTCCTCGGGTGTCAAATTTATGAATAATTAGTCGATCTCTAAGTGTGAAGCGATAAGGGTGAAGCCCTCTCTCTTATCGCTGTATTATTTCGCCAACTACATGAATATCCAAAAAGAAAAAAGCGATGAAAGTAGCTGGCATTCGTCGTTAGGTATCCCAGTGCTCTCTGAGTATGCCGAAAGCTTAGAGAGTTTGATAAAGGAAAGATGTTTGCAAAAGATCTCGGTCATCGGGTTTGACCCCCCAAGCATACCAGCCGAGAAGTTCAGTCCAGAATGCTTGCCTCCTGTGGAAGTGTCGGACTTGCTGAGTTACTTCGTTCTTGAGACCAGCTTCTACACCAAGAAGCAGTTCAAGGCGTTTAAGAGTCTGGAGGCGTTTAATCAAATGGTGTCGGGATTTGTAACCTCAGTTGTAGGCAAAGTAATCGCCGGCAAGTATGTTTTGAGAGCACGAGTTTGGCATTCACCGCATATGAATGATCCTTTAGTGAACATTTGGGTCATTTCCGAAAACGGTGGGACTATTTTGTCAGCCCATTGCGTGGGATGCAAAGCTGGACTGGCTGAGTCATGCTCACACGTACATCGCGAGTGTTTTATTTTATTTAGAGGCTACTACTCCAATTCATGGCAAGCTCGCTGGGTATCACGAAAACTCAGACCCCGAAAACTCAGACTCCTCGAAGTGCTCTCTCAACTTTCAAAGTGCTCCGCAATTCGATAGTGCATAGCATAAAGCATGAAGCAATTGTTTTATAACCTAGCCGGTGGAATAATGCAACAAATCCGACGCGAAAGACGGACAACAATGTCAAGAGTGATTCTTCAGTGAGGCGAATCGTGACGGCGCTGATGCCGTCTTCTTTCCCGTTCTTTCTGCTTCATTTAAGAACTCTAGCCCAATGGTCGCAAAATTGTCTTCGTTTTGGGACTGGTGGCCCGAGTCTCTGTCTGTATCCATTAATATCGCGAAATATTTAAGAATAATAAAAGAGTGACAACAAGGAACTGTGCGACGAAGTACAAAAAAGTAAACAAACGTCTCTTTCCGCTCGTCAAAATCACGCCACATTTTAATACTTTAATGTTAGAGCGAGCGCATTTGATCCAGTCAACTGTGAATGAGAAGCTCAAAATGAAGGGGAAAAATGGAGGAAATCTAAGCTAAATGAAGACTTGTGTCACTCTAAAATGTTTTAATACTCAACGATCGGACGATTTTGTGAAACGTGCAACTTGCGGCCTTGTTTTTGCTGCTTCTGTTGGATCAAGACCCAAAAGGTTAAAATATACGCGGCATTACCAGGAGTGATCATGAGTCGAGTTTATCTCTTGGATTTGCGAGGGGTCTGAGTTTCGGGGTTTGAGGTCTGAGGTCTGAGGTCTGAGTTTTCGGGGTCTAAGTTTTCTTGACACCCCAAGCTCGCTTGCACTCAGGTAAAATGCTCATGGATTTTTCTGACATGTGTCAATGAAGTGCCCTATGCGAGGGTTAAAGACATCGATTTCGCATTGGCTAAGAAGCTCAAAGAAAAGCTCGACCAAAAAATCGAGGATCTACAACAGCCGCAAGCCTCAAACCATACAACAACTTTTAGTTCCTCCTGTTCTTCCCCTTGATTTGTAATGATGTTAGGTATAGCGCATTAGATTATATATCTAATTAATTTTTTCTCTATAGAAAAAATAAAATTATTAAATTATTATACGAAAAAATCCTAAGCCTGTATGTTTTCCACTTTTTCTCGAACAGCCAACAATGCATAAAGCCATCCCTTCTTTCTCACATGAACTCCTCGTTAGGTACGGTTTGTTTACGCTCGAGGGACACCAAGATGGCGGATAGTAACCGTTGCTAAGCTATTGGTCACGTGGGTGAAACCTAAGAATACATAATAGTTTCACTTTACGGAAAGATGCCGAGTTAAAAATGTCCAACTTGGTCCTTGAAATATACACTCACTGTTTGCTAAATTTTTTACAGAACTGCGACATGTGTCCAGTAATTTGTTATTATTATTATTATCGCAGAGAAATCAACTGAATGCTACAATCTAATCAGGCAGCACTGGGCGAAAATCGTAACCTGTGACCCATGGAGTAAAAATAAATGTACATTAACTAATCCTAAAAAGCTTTTCCGTTGTGTCTACGGTCCTCCTTCTAACAGGAACTCACACTGCTACCTTGAAAGTCCGGGCAATATTCAGCGTGCCCGAGAGCACTGCCCTCTGCATCTTTCGCAGTACATCTGTCCTTCTCCATCCCACCAGCTCGGGCATCATGACATTCAGCTCCCATGACCAGCCCTCGAGGGCATCCATAATGATGTTATATTGCTTCACCTCATAGCCTGGGAACTGCTGCCTTAGTTCCCAGCGAAGGGGTCCGTACTTCAGTGTCTTCTCTTCATCCTTTCTTGTCTGAGTGTTAACCCACGGGCAGCTCATTTCCAGTGTCACAACTCTCTTGCACATATGATTTACAATGCGTGCATCCACACTACTGCAACTAGCCTCTTGTTGATCAGCATATATAGGGACATCCCAATAAGCCTTAACACTCTCTGACTCGTACACGGGCTTCAGCTTGTCGGGTGAGTACCAGGGTGGTATCTCGTCTATAAATCCCTCATCATACAAAAGTTAGTAGAACAGTACCTTCAGTGCTGCGTCGGGTCTAGAGAGATACTGTATCCTGACAAGATATGTCCCACACTCTCTGGAGCCTTGCCGCATAATCTGCACCTCACTTCGCCTTCCCCGCTTGTGTGGGTCTTCTGACTCGTGTATACTCGCGTTGGCACTAGCTGCTCGTATAGCTGGACGAGTCCAGCAATTGTGTGTGATGGGCAGTTCTTCTACTCTGTGAGCAACCAGAAACACCCATCGGCACTCAAACTCTCATCCTCCAGCCTAGTAGTCACTAGACGCCCTTGCCATCGTTGGTTTCTGATCTCATCCTCTAACTTCTCAATTTCGCATCTTCGCACCTCTTTCTTGATCCCTTGCGCGTGTTCCAAATCCAACTCCAGCCCCAACTCCTCTGAGCACTTAGTCGCTTCTTAAAAAATTGACCTACGCCCCATCCTTGCCGCTTGCTCTTCAAACTCCCGTACCATTCCCAGTGCAGGATCTTCATTACCATGGAGTCTGACTGCACCCTTGATTTTTATGGCTTTGTACTCAATTTCAACAGAGCGCATAATATTATTATTACTATTATTATTATTATTACTTTGAGACAAAATGATTTATTCGTCTCTTTCTTTAGCAATATTTTTTCAAGAAGAAATCGCTTAA
This sequence comes from Stylophora pistillata, assembly GCF_964205215.1. Classification (NCBI taxonomy): domain Eukaryota; kingdom Metazoa; phylum Cnidaria; class Anthozoa; order Scleractinia; family Pocilloporidae; genus Stylophora; species Stylophora pistillata. Next base: position 27,628,596 of record NC_142523.1, read on the forward strand.
ACCTGCAAATATTTCAGCAGCTGGTTGGCTAATTCCCAAAAAAGACATTGGGGCCACAGGGGTGGGGTTAGGGGGAGGTTTAAACCCTTTACTCCGCAGATGTGATTGTTTATTCTTCCCTCGTTATATTTCCTTTTTACTTACGTACAGGATTTTAGTGAAATATTAATATAACAAGCGCGAGGGGGAATTCGCTCTTACGTCATTATTTTGAAATGATAGAAATATTGAGCAACATAAAGAAAGGTTCTTATTACCTTTACGTCGATATCTTTTATAATCATCGGGCATATCATTAATTAATTATTGCGTGGCATCATGGAAGACATGGACTATTTAAGTGTTTCACGAGAAAACTAAGTCATTCTAGGTTGATCAGTCTTATGTTTGACCACTTTCTTTTTTCTTAATTGGTGCGATTTTTTTCCAACTCTGTAAAATATCAATATCTAAATATTTAGTAATAGGCCCCTTAACAAGTGCAAGGGTATTTACCCGGCGAAATTTAGGCCAAAACATTTTAAAGGTACGAAAGTTGTCGCCATCAAAACGTTGAAAAGTCTCTTGAAATAAAACGACGTAAGTTTACGCTTAAGAGAGTCAATAGACTCAGCCTGCCTAACATCATTAGGTATCATGGCTGTAGAGACTTGCTATGCTATTGAAATAGAAATCCCGAAATGTTGATGTACGATTTTTATCAATATTTAAGTTCAGCCCTGAGCACGCTTGACGCGTCTGAATCGTAACAAGGGAAAAGTAGTTATTAAATGAACGAGTTAGATCAATATGACCATGAAGACAATCAAAAAAGAAAGCTAAGTCGAGATATTCGAGCCAGTAATTAAGCGGCAACAATTTCAGTTTGATTAAGCGATCCTTACAAGATAAGTTACAATTATTTTTTAGTATAAAGCGTGTAGCTCTTCTTGGCACATTTTCAACTACGAATAAATTGTTGATAACAGACTGAGGTGCCCATAACTGAGAGCAAAAGCAAAAGTGCGAAGTCAACGCACTGATGAACAGTAAAGACGCAACAGCGGAACACTGCCAACAACTCCTGCGCAGCTCCTTATAATAAATCCCAGTAACCTACTTGTTTTAGCAACTATCATGAGTATATGATCCTTCCAAGAGGTGTCATTTGCGATCACTACCCCCAATTCTTTTTCAGTTGAGACAACCTCCACGTCCATACCATTTATATTATAGCTACGATATGGACTGATACGCTTCCTAGATATACGTAGATTACTGCACTTTGTGGGCTGAAAGTACAATTCATTTGACAAGGACCAATTTTTCTGCAAAATAAAATCCTGCTGCAGTTTCGAGAAATTAGCATCATTATTTATGATCCTGTAACATTTAGAGTCGTCAGAAAACGCAGCCAGCGTCGCACTATTAATTACATTTGGCGTGTCATTTACAAATAATAAAAAGAGAATCTATCCTAGAAGTGACCCCTGGGGTACGCTTGACCCAACGTCCGCCCAATTACTGAAATTTCCATTTAAAACCACTCTTTGACGCCTTCCAGTTTGTTATGAGTAAAACCAGGAGAGTAGGGAGTCATTGATTCCAAATGTTTTCAACTTCGACGCGAGCTTTGCTTGGCACACAGAATCGAAGGTATTGGCAAAGTCCAAGGAAATTATGTCAGTTTCTAGCCCGCGGTCCAGTGCATGACCAATGTCATAGAATACTTCAATGAGCTGAGTGACGCAAAACTTGCCCCTTTGAAAACCATGTTGAAAAGGATACAAGATCGTCTTAACGTGAGGGACAAAGCGCGATGTAACACGCCCCATTTAAACTTTTAGAGATCACTTTCCAATCTGACAACTGAAAGCCGTTGTTTAAACTAAGATTAATAATCGCCGTTATAGATGGAGCAAGGGAGTCACCATTCTTTTAACGCGATGGTGGGAAGCTTATCATGTCCGATTGCCTCTTTAGTGTTCAATAAACAATGGATGTCCACAACTTCCGTAACTGACACTGTCACATGACACAATTGTTCAGTAACGCCTGGGCGAATTAGTGCGTTCAGATCAATTACACAGTTGGAATGATCCTTGTAAATAGATTTGAAAAAGTCATTTAAGGCTTATGCCCGCCCAAGATTATCCGAAAATGAGACACCATTGTAAGTTACCTCGTAAGGTGTGGGCTTTTTCTTGCATTTGAAGGGAAAGAACGACCAAAAACGCTTAAAAGTCTTATGGATTTCATTTGATACCTCTTCAACATAATTTCTCCTTTCATAACGAAGCTTATTTTTAATTTGTTGCCTTAGTATGCGGAGTTTCTTCACTTGTTGAGGAGATTTGACTTCCTAATACGCCGCCACGAGGTGTTCATCTTGTTGATATCCTTTGCTAAGTCCATTGAAATCCATGGAGGACGATTTGAATGTTTATAGTTTACTTTTGAGACGAAGCGTCTAATGCAACAAAAATAAAGTCATTCCACAATTCCCAAAGAGAATCAAAATCTTTAATGGAATTAACGCTGTGAATACCATTGCTGAGTGGAGTTAACAAAAGCACTTGTTTAAGAGACTCAAATTTGCATTTTTGAAGTCGAATCTCTTCAGACGAGAAACGTCTTTAAAATGTGCATCCACAGCAAAGTCAAAGAAGACGGGAAAATGATCCGATGAAAGTCCACTGTCTCTAACTAACCTGGGGACTAGTTTTAGGCTCAAACATAAGGCAAGGGGTGTTTGTTAGAACGAGATCCAAGATGTTGTTGCTTCTAGTAGGTTGCTCTACTTATTGGAATAAATAAAAGTCCATGAACAAATTTGCAAAAGACGAGTCATCACCAGATGATACAAAGCCTGACCGCTCTATACGCTGTCCGCAGTTCATACATATGTTTCATATGTTTGTTGTTGTTTGATTTATCATCTACGGGTTTATGTCGAATTAATTTGATGGCCTGCTCCTAGTTGGCTTGTTAGCTCAATTGGTAGAGCGCTGCACTAGTATCGCAGTAATCAGTGGTTCGAATCCCGTACAGGCCTGAAATTTTTTTCAGGTTTGATTTTCACTATTGCTCAAATAGTGCTTTACTAAGAAGGATCGTGCATATATACGATAAACTTCAAGTTTGTTTAGATCTTTTTCTGCACATAGTGATTTGGTATCATCAGCAAATAGGTAAAATTCAAACTTTTTAGAGGAACGATGCATGTCATTGACATAAATTAAGAAAAGAAGCGAACCAAGTACAGAACCTTGAGGGACTCCACACACTATTCTCTCTTTGCTAGAGACAATAGAACCGATTTGGGTTGATTGCATCCTGACAGACAAGTATGACGAGAACCAGTCATTAACTGATTTATTAAACTTCGCCGACCAGCAGGCACACCGCAACAGCTTGCGCCAGTTACTGCGGGCCCGGTAAACGCACCCATCCCACCCCAGAGGAGGACATCCATCACACAGTAATCTCGTGCGTGGGAAATTAACGTCTCCTGCCCCTAACCCTACAGGAGACGGGAACTCTATTTATTCGTCCCTATCCGAGAAGACTAGAATATCTAACCATTTCTTGATGTTATAGAAAGGTAGCAAATTCTTTTCAATTATTTTAACACCCTGAGTGTTGCTCCGCCCGCGGCTCGGACCCTCGAACTCCCGTACAACAGTCCAGCGCTCTATCCACTGAGCTAACAATCGATCAATCCTCTAATTCCATAATGGTGTAATTTATGCAACAAAATCGAATGACCAACCGTGTCGAAGGCCTTTTTAAGTCAATGAAAGTGCCACAGTAATATAATTTTTTATCAATGTTGTTTTGAATTTTATTTAGAATATCCAGAATTGCATGTTGAGTTGAGCAGCTCTCTCTAAGTCCATATTGCGATGTAAAAAATATATCATTCTTATTTATAAAAGATTTTAAGCATTTGTACCTTAGTTTTTCGAATATTCGATTAAACATGGACAGTAACGATATTGGGCGATAATTGTTTGGGTCAGTTTCATCCTCCGCTTTATAAATTGGAATTACTATGGCGTGTTTTAATTTTTTGGGGATAGATACCAGTTGAAATGGACATGTTCATGAATTCAGCTAGGGTATGAGATATAACTTGACGTGCCGACTTCAAAAGACGAACTGGACATGAATAAAGTCCGTAGGCTTTTTTTGATGGAGTACTCCCCTACTGCCATAACAGAGTAGTGATCATGATGATGAAAATCTAAAGATTTTAACTAGAAAGCCACCGAAATGCTGAATAAATTGTTGGTAATTGTCAGGAGGGCGATAGCAGTTTTTTAGGTAAGACACTGCGATCGTACTTTAGGTATGATATCTCAACAACAAAAATTTCTAAAATTGAAAACTCTGACGGAACTTCATGGGTCTTCACTCTAACGCAACTTCTACGTAGCTTGTTTTCCTCTCTGGTGCAGTTTTGGATGTGAGACAGCATCGTTATCAATATGTTTCGGTTTACAAAGCTAAGCTAAATCTCTTCGGTAAAACTTGGGCCACCCACTTATTGGCGTTTTTCTGCCCACGCATTTTAGACAGGTTACAGGGTCTACATAAAATACTTTCTCGATTTGTTTTTTAATTCGATCATCATCAAAATTAATAAAGATCAAGTAATACTTAACCGAAAAGCGTTCTCATTTGCCCTTTTTTCCAAATATTTCGGATTGTTATTATTTCTTTGCTGAAATTTGAATTCAAAATTTCTTAAGCTTCGCCGACTGGCAGGGACACCGCAACAGCTTGTGCCAATTACTGCGGGCCCAGTAAACCCACCCAACCCACCTCAGGGGAGAACATCGATCACACAGTAATCTCGTGCGTGGGAAATTAATGTCTCCTACCCCTAACTCTACAAAAGACAGGACCTCCATTTATTCGTCCCTATCCGAGAGGACTAGAACATCTAACCATTTCTTGATATTATAGAAAGGTAGCAAATTCTTCTCAATTATTTTAAGACCCTGAGTTTTGGTCCGGCCGGGGCTCGAACGCTCGACTTCCCGCACAGCAGTCCAGCGCTCTATCCACTGAGCTAACCGAAGGGCGGTAAAATACTTTCTCGACATGGTGATGATATGGATATGATATGGTAAATTTAAATTTCTGTCGACATCAATTTTAGAGAAAGTCGAGGGAACAATGTTTCGATTGTTGTCTCAACAAGATTCTCTACATTTTCTCACCTGTTAAGGTGTAATGTCGATTCTTAAATTCTCGAAAGGAATCAATTATTTTTCCCTTGCCTTAAAGACGAGAGAGTGACGTTTTTCTTTGTTCAATAGCCACGTCCTGATGAATTATCTCTATCAGTTTATCTATTTCAACAAATGCGAGTAAATATATTCGATGATGCCTTGCGGATATTCAGTAAACGATAAAATAAGCAGTACACAAGGTGCAGCTGTGCGTATCACTGATGTTTTGACACCATTTTGACGTGTTCTGGGTTCTACTACTGAGTAAACACACGGCGTCATGGAATCTGTTTCTTTTATATCATAACGAAGAATAGCTCTTAAAAGTGACATCATCCATGCGTTTACATCATAAGAAGGAACCAATCAGAACGCGTGTATATTTGATTCAGCTTAATGTATAAAAGGCAGATCGACTGCAAAAATTCACGTAAAAAGATTTGTCCGTGACGATTATTTGCCGGAAGGCTTTCCCCAGCCGTTTGCTCTGGTGACGAGAAATCTGAGACAAGGTAATACTTGTAATAGCGAAGACGGTATAAGAGGGGGGCCATCAAAACATTCTGTGCTGCTAAAAGTCTGGTCTACGGTTCTTCTGGTGCTGCTGTCTGTCAGTGTATCAATACAGTATTTGATAACTTTCACGACACAGGTTTTCGTTTTCATGTATTCTCTAGAAGAGAATTGTTTTAACTAATTAAATGTTTTTCCACTGCTAGCTTTCGGCCTCTTTGACACTGTTTACAAAAATAAATGTTCAGGTAAAAGGTTTGGCCAGATTAAAGATAGGAGGAGCCGTAGCCGAGTGGTTAGGGTGCTGGACTTGTAATCAGGTGTCCCGGGCTCAAATCTTTCACCCTGCCACTCACTTGATTTGTTCTCAGTTGCCTCAAGTTCCCCCATTGTTCTGCCCCCTGCATGTGGGGATTTGTACGCAGTTAGTCTACATTGTGGCTGAGAAGCCCCTGTGGGGGACCTTCAATTTACGTATTGATTGATTCATTTATTTATTTGATAGTTTAGAACGCACTTTTGTTCAACAATGGTTAAACTTTGTTTAAATAACCGACTTCAAATGTATTTGGAGAAGTTATCCTAGGGTATCAAGTGTGACCTGCTCCTCTAATGGACAGATTAGGAATGAAGACGAGAACTACAGACACGACAACAAATGCTGCTTCTTCTCAAATGCTACGCGTACATACCTCCGCAGAATTGCTGGTCTTTTCAATTCAATTCCATGGTTGATCAAGTCATTAATAACTAACTCCGCCATTTGCTACAAAAATAAAATTAACACGTGACATTAGCACCACCCTCCCACGAGGTGCTAATCAAATTTAAGTTTGATTCTACAACAAACACTGGCTAAAACCTTTTTGCAATGCCAAAAAAGAATCTGGAATGAACTAACTAGTACAAAATTAGCCAATCAGCTAACTTTTAACTTGTTGAGTATGTTTATCATACTCAAAAAGTAAAAACTATCCAATCATCAATCCGTAATGTGACAGCTCATCAAAAACAAACTTATTCAGTACACAGATATGCTGAATGAGTTAGAAATTGTACTGAGTGAGTTTGAATTTATACTTAAGAAGTTTGCAGACAGCTATTCACTATGAGCTCTCTGAATTCATCCCACCGTCAAACAAGAATACTAAAGACGTTATGATGTCATTCTCGAACAAGACCTGCCCTCTTGATCCGATTCCAACACATATCATTAAAGACAACATAAAATTATTACTACCTCTTATCAGCAAAATCGTTAGAAAATCCGTTGAAACTGGAGTCTTCCCAACTTCTTTGAAAACCTCACTGGTTCGTCCGAAACTGAAGAAACCTAATCTCGAGCCTGATTTGTTTGCCAATTATAGACCCATAGCCAATATTCCATTTGTCTCTAAGATAATTGAAAAGTCAGTTGCCATTCAAGTTCAAAATCACCTGAACTACCATGGACTATTTCCTTCCTTACAATCTGCATACAGGAAACATCAATCAACAGAATCTGCTCTACTTAGAGGTAGCAATGATATTTTTGGGATACTTGACTCTCAAGGCGAAGTTATTCTGGTTCTACTTGATCTATCAGCAGCGTTCGATACCATAGACCATCATCTTCTGCTCACGAGACTTAGGACATACTTTAATTTCACTGGAACTGTTCTTCATTGGTTCTCCTCGTACCTACTTGATCGCTTCCAGCAAGTGACTATTAGTGATTCTACATCCTCACCGCGATGCTTAGAATGTGGAGTACCTCAGGGCTCGATACTTCGCCCATTACTCTTTACTCTCTACCTGGCACCTCTTCAAGATGTTATACTTACTCGTGACTTACATTGTATGTTCTACACCGACGATACCCAAATCTACATCACTATTAGAGATCCTGGGCATTCTGCCAAGTCTGTAAATATTCTTCAAGCATGTGTAAATGATGTTTTTGCATGGTACGCTCAGAACATGCTGAAGAGCAATCCAGATAAAACTGAAACTCTGCATTTCACCTCCCGGTTCAAGAAGTAACCGTCATTGTTGGAGACCGTAGCATTAACAAATAGTGAAATAGGAATCAAAGGAAAAGCTGCGAATCTAGGCATTGTAATGGATAAAAATCTATTGTTTAACGATCATATCAATGAAACATGCAAAAAAGCCGTTTTTGCCATAAGATCCATTGGACGCATCCGTCGATACCTTCGCAGTGATGCGTTTAAGATGCTAGTCAACTCCCTCGTAATTTCTAGATTAGACTATTGTAACAGCATTCTATATGGGATACCAAAGTATCAAAGCGACAAACTACAGAGCATCCAGAATATCGCTGCTCGTATGATAACCGGAACACGAAACACTGACCATATCACACCTTTTTTAAAGAACCTACATTGGCTGCCAATCGAAGCAAGAGTTAATTTTATGATATTACTTACAACTTATAAGATCTTAAATGAGCAATCTACTAGTTATTTAGAACCTATTATACAAGAATATCACCCATCAAGAACACTGAGATCATCAACTCGCTTACAGTTATGCATCCCACCTATTAAATGCAATTCCTATGGTGGACGCGCTTTTTCAGTATCTGCACCGAAACTATGGAACTCAATTCCCGAATATATTAAAAGAGTGGAAACAGTAGAAACATTCAAAACTAGGCTTAAGACATTTTTGTTTAAAAAACATTACTGTTAATTAATTACTTATTCTTATGTCTTAATAATCTGTTATTAGGCGCATTGAGATTAGAAATGCGTCCTATAAGCATCTATTTATTATTACTATTATTATTATTATTATTATTATTAATGGACTAGATGCCTTGAGGATAGGTAAGTAAACAACAATCCAAGGTAACATAGGATATTTGTAGGCAACACATTGATACATGTCTTTCCACTTGTTTCTTGCGTGACAAAGTTGTTTGTCAGAAATCCGAAAGTATTTCGACCTTGTAAAGTGAACATTTTAACAGAAGCATTTTTGGTAAATACAGTCAAACCCTGTATTAAGAGGCACCATAGTAGAGGTGTACCCAGTATTAGTTGATCAGTTATCAAAGTCCCGAAATTTTTACCCCTTAATCAATGTAAAATTATCACTTCCATTAGCGGTTGTGATCAGCCTTTGCTGAGTCCCAACGGCTCGTTTGCATTGTCTTTCATCTGTATCGAACAGCCACTTAAGCGGACCACTCAAATAAAACTTAGAATGATCTCTCTGTAGAATTGAATCCATATTTAATTCCCGAAATCAACGCACGTACTATTACTGGGCGAATTCTTTTACATGGATTGGTCAATTATGGTACAAATGACTTTCTCATCGTTTCCTTATAGTAACCTATTCTGTGGAACCTGGATGGAGCGGTTACCAAGCCATTTCCCGCAGGTTGACGTTTAAGACAGGTTTGACTGTGTCTAGGACGCTTGCAGAAATTGCCAGATTTTCACTTCATTTGTTGTTGTTCGATTAATTATGCTAAATGATGATAGGTTTGCTAAATATATGGGCGGAGGAAGAAACGAATTAGAAAAAACAATACTCTGCTGTTTTGGCAGAGGTTTGACTGTGTATAGGACGCTTGCAGAAATCTCCAGATTCTCACTTCATTTGTTCTTATTCGATTAATTATGCCAAATGATGATAAGTTTGCTAAAGATATGAGCGGAGGAAGAAACAAATTAGAAAAAAAATACTCTGCTGTTTTGGCTTTGTAAGTTATTTCGGAATTAGTTGCACATCTGACCGGAATGGAAAAGTTTTTGTTTGTACTTTATCTTTTGAATATCTGTCGCTCTAAAATGTGTTTTTTTTTTTTCGGGGTATTTAGCAACGGAAATCGTGGCAAGATAACTCTTATTTCGTACTTTTAATTCCAAAATTATCAGAATTGAACTGATGGGAAATAGTAAGAATCTCTTGTTTCCAACCATTGATGGAATCATTGCTAAAGTGAGCTAATGCATACATACATACATACATACATACATACATACATAGTTTATTTGATGACGCAGGTTACAGAAAACGCAAGACTGAAGTCCCGATGTGGACCTGCCTATCTACTATTTAAAAACTAAGGTGTATACATGTGAATAAATAGAAAGTCAACAGAAATTAAACAATAAGTAATAATAATAGTACAAATATAAATAGATAGGACTATGAACTACAATTTAAGAATATAGTTAAGAACTAGGTAAAATAATTGTCAAAGTTTTAAAAATTTAGGTATGATTTGATTAAGATGAGATTAATAAAGAAATTCCTCATTCCTATTTCTTATCATGGAAGATTCCTTATTATAACTTATAGAATTAATTAAGTCCTTACTAGATCTAAGTCTTTTTTAAAACATTCTAAGCTAGAAGACTTTTTGGTCGAATCAGGAAGTGAATTCCATGCAATGGCAGCTCTATGCCTAAAAGTCAGCCTGCCAATTTCTGATTTAGGACTTGGAAATTTAATATTCATGGATTTCCTCAGGCAGTGAGATGATTGTTTTAACACTACTAGATCATTTAAAACATTGGTATTGCATCTATAGTAAGATTTATAAACTTCCACTAACAGTCTCTTAGTATAAAAAAATGATAAGTGTATCAAGGTCGACAGCGCCCGCTGATTACTGTATCATTATGACGCAAATAGATAAAATGAGATAAATGCTACTTCTTTATATAGACTTCTCTAAGTAAACATGCCTTAATGTTTTGCAGTTCATTTCATTGTAATAAATATCCTTCCTGGTTCGAACTTTTAAAATCTGGGAGATATTTTTCTTCTATCAGGTTTGTCACTGTTTACCCTATCTTATTATCCAACTACACTCCGTAGAGTACAAATAACGTCTACGACGGGTAAAAATATCACGCGGTATTTGTACTCCAGAGAACCGGTTACACAGGTTTTCTCGCATCGCACAAGCGATGAATTGGAGTTACAAAAACTGGCGGAGAATTGAATTCATTCTTCTGACGAGGAAGAGTCGGAATGACTGGCGAATATTGATCCAAGTCTAACGGATATATCGAACGAAGAAAAGCAGTTCGACGACGATGAAATTTCATCATTTTGTAGAACAAAACAGAAACAGCAACACGACGAATTCCGTACTACTTCTGTCACGCAAAGAAATCTCCGCAAAATTCGCCCGCACTCAAATTACAATTTGGCGTCTGGGATAATAAGTAACTTATTAAACGTTTTGTTGTGTAGTATCGCTGAGGATTTCTTACTCGTTATTTGTATTTTGAGTCGCCTAACGGGCTCGTCAAGATACGGCACAACTCTTAAAAATACTCAGCATACTACACAGTAAAACGTCTCATAAGATATATTAACTTCGATTGAAACAGAGCAGACATTAACCTCGCTAAGGTAATTTCGAGACAATCTGCTGTATCTTATGCATGGGTTGCATTTTATCACCCTCGTTGCTCAAGAACTGAATTTTAAGAAGCATCCAATTTAGTTTGGATTGGCGAACTAGCTTAGATAACTTAGCCCCAGTCTCTCTCCAATGGCTATATCGAGTTGAGGAGGATAGGAATACCCGTCCATCCACGTGGAAATTACTGCCATAGTAAATTTTGGGGGAATTAATTTCTGCGACATTTTGCAAACAGCGGAAAAATAAGTACTGCGAGTCTGAAGAAAATGACGAAAACATTGAGAACACACATGAAAATTTCCTTGTCATATTCCTAATCATCAAGAACAAACAAAAACCTCACGAACATGACGCATTCATAAAAAAAAACAAGTCAACACCGTGTAGGAAGACCTGTTTTGTCTTGTCATGACTGATGGTCAAAGAAATACTTTTAAGTTCCCATTGGGATTTAGCCATATGCATAGGGCCGGCTATGTACAACAGGTTTAGCCCAAACAGCGGTTTCACGCAAGGAGTGGACCTCAAAGATTCTCTATAAGAGGGTTAATTTTATTAGTAAAAGAAATTTCCTTCCATCATTAGCTTTCGGCCCTCTTGACACTGTTTAAAAAAATAGATATTTATATAAGCTGATTCAGATAAACTGAAGATGGCTTAGAACGAGTTTTGTTAAGCAAAGGCAAAACTTTGTTTAAATGCCGGACTAGGCAATGGACCCTACGACACTGCTTATTCAATAAGTGTACGGTACGTGTGTCACTTATGAAAATTCTTCACTAATTTTTTTTTTTTTTTTTATCTTTGTATTGAGCGTAAGATCTTCCATCACTTGACTTCTATTTAAGCAAATGTCACGACCCTGTTTACTTTGTTTTCGATACGGTAAATGAAAGATACATAAAGATACGTATTATCCTCGCTACAATATTTAGTTTTAAGCTTTCACTTACCGCCTGATGCAATTACATGTATTTGATCCATCGTGGGCGATATGGAGAGCAGAGAAATCGATAGAAAATCAAGCAGTATAACACAATGTTCAGTTCAACTATAATTTATAATTATGGCATGTTAACTTAGTTTTTTTTTTTTTTTTTTCACAAATTGTTTTCGAGATAAGTCTTTATTTTTCTCTTACAACGAATGGTATTAAAAAGTGAAACTCTCACCCTCATCTTATCATGCACGTTTGCGGTATTTAGGGATGGTTATGGAAAGTGGAGCAGAAACAAATATAAAAAGGTAAATTATTAACTTTAGTAGTCTAATCAAAAGTCACTCACAGGCTAGTTTATTTCACCAGTGCGGCACATGAGTAGAAAAATACAGAACAACAATAAAGTTAGGCAGACTAGATAACGAAAATTAATGAACCAATAAATGAATATGTGACGATCAATTTGAAACTTCAAAATCCCTCCATGCATTTGAACCTTTGAGGATTGGTTTGTTTAAATTTCCGGCCCCAGGACCAAAATTGTGTTCAAATTTCCCATCCAAGTGTTGGATTTGATTGTCAATATTATTCCTACATGCCTACCAAGCGTCAGAGCCTGGATTTAAATTTTTCACCTTTACTCAACTCCATATTAAAAGGTAAAACACTTGTATTCTGCTAGAAAGACTTGAAACTTCCGGTTTAAACTTCCCACCCAGACCAAGGCTCAAATTTCCCTACATAAGGGGACGGACGGCAGTCAAATGCTCATGAGTCGCACGGCGGGATGTTGAAGCTTCGAATTAATCGACGCATTAATCAATAAATGAATAAAAACAAATAACTAGATAACTAAAATAGTACGCCACTTAGACCGGACATATTTTAAAGCATCTATTGAATACGAAATTTTCTTAGCAGAAGAGCACCAAGTATCCAAGACTTTCCCCGAAAACAAGCTTCGTTAAGTTAATTACTTGATGATTATCTAGATAGAGCTCATCGACATACGAACATGAGACACTGATTATTATAATTATATCTAAATAAATATCACTGTTTATTCCCAAATTCATAAGGTGGCACCGTTTTGACACCTCTTTTGTAGAGAATAAAGAGTAAAAACTACACGCTAAATTTCGTATGAAGTTGAGTAGATGCCACAACACACAGCCAATCCTAGTCTCTTTACCTAATTCAAACTATAATTCGCTATTCAAAACAAAGCAAAAGCGAAACTAAAGGAGTCCTGAAGGGAGGGTAAAGCAAAATTATTCAGCAAAGTATTGGATTCATTGTACAATCTTGAAACATGACTTGTTTTCCGAGCCGATACACAGATCTTGATTTCTTTATGAAGTGCAGCATCCGCTTGATCTTTTCTTTTGTCTATATCGGCGTTCAGCTGGTAGAAAGGGTACAGACTAGGGGTGGTCAGCAGCTTTTTGGTCATGTGATATGTGTAGTAACATTTTCATTAAGAAAATTAAGTAGCACTTACTTCCTGATATTTCCAAGGCGCAGTACATTAAAAAAAAAAAACATAGGAAAGAACGAAAGAAAAGTGAAATTCCCCGTTAATTACACGATCGTGCATCATCATGTTAAAAAAAAGAGAGAAACCAAAGAATAAAGTTATAGAACAGAAGGGAAATTATTGAGGTATCTCCTATACAATGTAAGATAATTAAATGGCATTCACCGGTGATTACAAGGACGTACATGTTAAAAAAAAAAGAGCATAGAAAACTGGGGAAAGTATTAAGTTATTTCCTATGCAATGTCAGAAAGTGAATCAAATGTATTTGAATGCTTTTCATTTTAAGAGGAGGAAACACACTCGGTTTTTTTTTCTTTTTCTTTCCCCTACATTCATTCAACGTTGTCAAAATAGTTTATATTCTCTTGACGTGGTACATGCACTTATTATACTCCCCTGAGTTTAGTCAGGGGACTAAATCCCAGGCAGTGTGAAAGACGTCAAATTTCACTCATTTTCAATACTTGATTTCAACGCTAAATGACATGAGGAAAACATTTCCAATTAACTCAGGTGAATGTTTGGTATACTTGGGACGGTCCAAAATTTGTTTTGAAAGAAAAAAAAGGTCTGAAATAGATTCCACGCCCATACACGTAAATGCCCCAAGTAACTAGCTGTAAGGCTTTTCTTTGACAAAGTGAGATTAACATTGTACTGAAACAGTTAAAGAAAAGTGTAAATGAAGTAGAATATAAGGAAATGATTAAATAAGCGAATCCATAAAGCAGATAAATGTATATAGATAAAAAAGAACACTTACGCTGAGCTATCATTTCCACGTGAATGATTCGAAAATGAAAAAAAAGAAAGGAAATAATGTCACATTCAATATATATAGTTAGTAGCTAAGATTTTCTCTACTCCTGGCTTTTGCAAATTAAAACAAACAAATAAAATAACATCGACTCAAATGGCAGCTGAACTGAGAAAATCATCCTATGTAGTTAGTAGATATAACTACAGGAACAGCCTTCATTTTCTCTATTTGGACCATATTTAGTACATAATTATTACCATTTAACAACTAAAGAAAGAAAGGAGGAAAGAAAGAAAGAAAGAAAGAAAGAAAGGAAGGAAGGAAGAAAGAAGGAGAGAAAGAAAGGAGGAAAAAGAGAAAAGCAGAAAGGGAGAGAGAGAGAGATATAGAGGGAGAGAGAGAGAGAGAGAGAGAGAGAGAAAGGGAGAGAGAGAGAGAGAGAGAGAGAGAGAGAGAGAGAGAGAGAGAAAGAGTAGAGAAAGAAAGAAGGAGAGAAAAAGACGAAGAGACGGCTCCCAGTATTTGTTTACATCCCGACATGGTTATCACAGCCCGAATTGAATGACAGTCAGCCATCGATCCGAGGAAAAGAGGACTATAATATAAGACAACAGTGATCATAGTAATAAAACAAACTTACGGCACTGCTGTTCATCTGAGTTATCACCACAGTTGTCTCCGAAACTACAACGCCTCCATTTAGTAAGACACTTTCCATTTGCACAGGTGAACTCATAGTTCTCACACTTTCCTGTACAATAAACCAAAAAACATCGATTCAAAGACAAGAATATTGAGCCTGTGCATCGAAGAAAATGGAGAGCACTCACATAACCGGAAACAATCCAAATGAGTTAAACCAGAGACCCATTACTTGCAGCGTTCAACTCCCACACTGAGCCTATGTCAAGGCATTTTCACGGAACGGTTTATTACAGACTGTCTTTTCCAGGGAAATAATTAGAATTTAACTACTAGCTAATCGTGATTGGTCGAAGAGCTTACGTGGCCGACCGGGGAATCCCATACCGCGGTAATTCAAACTAAAAATAGATTTTTCTATTGAAAACATCGTGGCAAAACAAAGATCAGTTGAACGCTCGAAGAAATGGCTCCTGATTAAACATGTTCCTTAGTTGTCAAGTCAAAACTTGGTGGTTGGATCATAATATGCAACTCTCAGCTTGCGCCCTCCTCCCCCCTTACCACCCCCCCCCCCATCATTCTACGAACTAGTAATTGTCGTGATAAGCAATGAATCTGAAGCTTAACAGAAAGTTTACCCGTTTGAAAGATTGGTAAAGTTTGCCAATAAGGATGCCTGAAGTTAACATTTAAACTAAATATGGTTTGTTTTATTTCATCTCAATCCATTATATACGATGCAAGAGATCCGTTATTCTTCTTTTTATTTTTTCTTCACTTCGCTCTATTTTTTCCAATTGCATTCTACTTGATTGATCTACGCTTTTTTCCCTTCACCTGACATTGCAAAAATTTCAATGTTATTGCAACAATAGTCGTGTTAATGGCAACTGGAAGACTTTAGAATTTATTCTCCCACCATTACTAACAATTCCGGTCACGACGAATCCGCGCGGCCTCAGCTATGCTTCCTGTGAATCTAACATGGTGGCTGTGCGTAAGAAGCCGGAGTGTCGATAAAATCGATTGCGTACATCTCCACACCTCGGAAGGGGCCGAAAACTTACCCTTTAACGCACAACGTTAAAAGAATGATATACCGGCGAAAGGTTCGCAATGTGAGTATTAACAGACCTTCGAAGAAAGGAATAACTGAATACATGTTTTCCGTATATATTTTGAAATTTTCACTTAAGAGGCTACCTACAACGATTAATAACCTGATGGATTGTTTAAAGTCCGATGTGGAAATACATGCGAAATACATGCGAAGTTTGAAAGAAAAGTGCCGGTGTTTTGTTTATCTATTGACTTATTTTTTTGTTTGCCGGTTTAAGATGTACTTCACCTTCCTGTCAGGAATAGTCTGGTTTTACCTTCAATCCTTGATTTTCTTCTAAAATCGCGTTTAGAATTTCTACGTAGCCGATTGCCAGTGCATTGACAGGGATGAAAATCGTCTGCGCATGCGTGGCGTGAGCGTGTTGATGTTGTCGTCGGCGAGTTGTTCGATCGTCTGATCAAGGAAATGTCGGCGTAATTTAAACTGTGTATTCGTGGACATATTTTGCCTTTCAGGCTGGAATTTATGGACGCTATTTGAAAACAACTTCTGTAAACTGAACTCGTCGACATGTTGAACGTATTATTTTTGGGAAATGTTCATGTGCTTGCTCAAGAGCCACCTTTCAGTACTCGGTAAGGAAACACATTGCAAGCTTAATTTCTTTGAGTATAATTTACCTCCATTTTAGATAATAAGCTAAGAATCAAATTGATAGAAGGTAAATAATACCATGCTTTGGTAATAAATGTGAATCTCGAAAAAAATGGGACATAGTTTTATCAAGGCGAAGCGAAAGCACACCCATCCTACACGGTGTTACATGAGCAAGTCAAAAATGCTGCAAAATATCGCGTTACCCCATGCATATCGCTCTCACTGGAACTTAACATTCGTTATAGTCCTAAGAGTGTATTGGAAATGAGTTATTTCCATATGGTATGAGAGGAGCTCCCATGAATGCTGCCACTCAGCAAAAGCCTCATGAAACCCATGGTTCTCGTGGATGTGCTACCAAAAAGAAAAATTCCTGGGAAAGTTGGAATAAGTACAATGGTGTTGGAACTCAACTGAAAACAGAAGCCGGAATTGCTTCAGGATTAGTGCTGACAGGGTGTTCAGGACCAATATATGGTCCATGATACTGTTCAGTGCTCTAGGGCCTTGCAGAGGTTGTAGCACAGCAAAGGTTTGAGGAGTTTTGTGTGATTGAATCATAGATCCTGTTGCCTAGTAAGATTCCTCGAACAATTATTATCTGGTACACCCACGCCTGACTCAGTGGACTTCTTATTACAGAAATATCCAAATTGGATGAATAAAACAATTTGCTAAACAAAAGGGCAATAAGTGTACATGAGTTGCTTCCTGTTCTGCCAAGAACTGTTGACTGTAAAATAGTGCTCAGAAAGAACCAGAAAGTGACATTGCCATGCTGATGTGGTTGGATATTGACTGTTTTTTTTTCTTTTTCAAGAAAGAAAAACTTTTTTCAAAAAAAAAATGGAATAGATTTATCTAGCAACCTTTGTGGCATTACATGGTTAGAGTGCTGGATTGTGTTGTGCGGGAGGTCGAGGGTTGGAGCCCCAGCCAGACCAATACTCATGGTCTTATAAATAACTGAGGAGAATTTGCTACCTTTCTATAATATCAAGAAATGGATAGACATTCTAGTCTTCTCGGATAAAGACAAATAAACCATAGGCCCGGTCTCCTGCAGGGTTAGAGGTAGGAGACATGAATTTCCCACGCACGAGATTACTGTGTGGTGGATGTCCTCCCTTGTGGTGGGATGGGTGGGTTGCTCTCTTATTTTTCATACATGAGCCTCTGGCTTGGGCCACCAGGGTAACCATGCTGCACGTATAATCAATAAACTTGATTGATTGATTGATTGATTGATTGATTATGTAAAATGATGGAATCCCAAATGAAAGGGTTCCTAAATCTCCACAAAAATAGTGGGTTGATAAGGGGAAAAGAAGCGTGATGGTGGCAATTGTTGAAAGTGTGAAATGATGAAAATAAAAGGCTAGTTGTTCAATAGAGAATTTGCACTGAGGGACCTACAAACTGCAAGGCAGTTATGTCAGTCATAAGGCAGCATTAAAATAAAAACTATCAGTAGTTCAATTGGGTACTAGCATTGAAGGTCCACACTTCCAAACTTTTATTGTCTTATATATCTACAAGGTATTCCTTTGACCTGCAGATAGTGGGTCAAAATTTTCTTAACTTAATGTAATTACACCGGAAATGAAATGAAAATGAAGAAGTACAACATAAAAAGACAAAAAGATACACAAGAAAAGAAAAAAAGGAAAATGAAAGATTTTCATCGCAGAAGACTCCATAAAGAAAGCTTTATTCTCTAGAATATTGGAAAGAGCCCTTTTTGGTTGTTTGTTTGTTCATTTTTTTAAAAGATTTCTTTGACAAATTTGTTTATTCATTATTTTTAACTTCAATTTGCAGCCACTTCAAGTCAGTACAAAAATTTATAATAATAATAATAACATAGGGAAGGTTAGAATGAAATAAGATGAGATAGTCATAATCAGAGGAAAAGGAATGAGGGAGATGAGTAACATGTTGGTTAGTATTAAAAGCAGGTGGTAAAAGGAATAGAAGAGGTTAAGTATAGGGAGCCAAAAAAAGTTTTTTTGAGTTAAAAAAAAGTTTGAACTGAATATTTTGATTGATATGATGGGGGGTTGGGAGTTAAGGATGGGTTGGCCTGAGCTAGTTTGGATTGACAATTGGTTTACTGGCATCTGTCTTGAATTTGAATGGTGATAATAACAGACACAAAAGTACATTCCAAAATAATTGAATGTTATGAAAACTTAACTAAGCTATTTTGACAACACAGTAAATAATGGAACTATTGCAAGATATTGATGAGAGAAAACTTCCCTCTCTCCAATATTAGCTTAATTAAAATAGTGGAAGTTTACCTATGTAAAATTAACAGTAATTCGTTTTGCAATGATAGATATTTAACTTTGGTTAAAAAATAAATGGCTTCTTTTTTCGTGATTTTTCCAATCCTAAAGAGCCACTTTCCTAGATTTAAATCAAAACAAAACCAAATGCATGATTTTGAGTCAACATAGTTCACAACGAAATTCATTTGTTATCGCCATACTTCAGTCTCCTTCGGCACTTTGTTAAAATGTTATTTCACAGGCGTCACACCACGTGCTCCTTGATTGATATCTCGCTTTCTTTCTTCCCTTTATGTCTAAAATTTCGAAAAGGCTTACGGGAATTAAGTTTAATTAATTGGAATGTCGGTCGGAAAAACGACGATGAGCAGCGACTATCTTGCTTTTCGAATTTCGATCGTTCGACGATAAGGTCAACAAACTGGAGTTTCTTCAGGAAAGTTCACCGCTCTTGCCAAAACAAGTGGCAGGGGCTTGGAAGTGCCGTAAAAAGCTTATTTACTCTTCCTTGTTTTACCGACGAACCAACATTTTGCATGAACGGACGAAAAAGTGATCAGAAAAAGCCAACACGACACTGTAAACGTTGCCGCAAATTGAGCCAGTTCGCAACCGTATTGAAACTTTGCACAAAAGACCGTTTTTCGGCGCGAGAACAATTTTTGTACAATTTGTACACCCTCTCAATTTTTTAAAACTCTTTTCTTCTTTTCAAAAATGAGAATGAAAACCTTATCTTTTTAACGGCTCCCTTATTTTTTCAAATTTTGTAATGCCTGTTCATTTCACGCAAAATTTATTGAGTTTAAATAAGCACGCTTCTGAGCCCGCGTTTCTTACCGTGGGTTTAAGGCGCATGCGCAGACGTTTTTCATCCCTGTCTCCGGAACTAGTAGTTTCTCTGGAGAAATTTTGCTTCGAACGAGTGCTGAATCTCTAGAAGAAAGTTGATATTGCAGGTAGAAGCTTTTTTTTCTTTCTCACAAGGCTCAGGATTTGTTTTGCGTTCTTTGCAAAGGAAAACTTTATAATAACTTTATTTACACTTGAATTAAAATAGCAAATACATGCTAATATCTCCAAGTTATTGACATATTCAACTTGGTTGGAAAGCTGAGCGAGTCTGATTCAAATTTACGGTCAGAATTTATAGTTGTCACAGTTGTCGTTAGCGATAAATTTTATTTTAGTGTTCATTGGACGATTTTCTCAAATTTATTAAATTTGTACACTATTAATTTCTAATTACATGTATATAGTTGCTAGAACTAGCATGCCTATTATTTCAGAGTTCATTTCACTGTTAGTTAAATATGAAGTAATTTAATGTTTTTACCTGAAGGTAATATAAGACAAACATTAAATTTGAAATCTATTTCCTAATTGACTTGACTATGTTGTTTTTGCTATTTGTTATATTTATAACCTGGTTGCTGACTTAGTTTATATTTTTATTCTTGCAGAGATTATGGCAAACCTCCAGTTCAACCAGACCAGTTGATAAAAGCTATTGACACATAACATGTGTCAGTACTGACTAAATTAAATTAACAAAAGTAGGGGTAATGTGGTAATTGACTTTGAGGATGTTTGCTTCTGAAGAGTTTTTCATGTAAAGGGAAGGTTGATAGACATTCTTTCATTTTAAGTTACTTTCTTTGCCATAATTTACAAATGTGGTTATTACACACAATGTTTCTAGACCAATACCAAAGAATAGTAGGTCTTGCTAAAAGTTAGGTTTCCTCTAAAGATTCTTACAGATAAAGTTATGTTTTTTTTTTGTAGTGCCTTCCAGAGTGTTCACTTTGGATTGACTCCTTTGCATATGTATAGTTTATGGCATTTTTAAATTCTCTGTAGAGTAAAAGTTTTTGAATTTTTTATAGTTTCGTGAGCTGCCACTGTACTCAGCTGACTGTTTTGGATGTGTACTTTCCTGTGCACAAATTTCTTTTAGTTGTTTAATGAGTTCAGCTTTGTTTTTGTGACTGAATCCTTTGGCATTTTTCTTCTTAAGTTCATTTATTAATTCCTTTACTGACATTTTGTCAAAGTCAAGTTCAGTTATGCTCATGGGCTGTGAAGTATGCAATTCAGGGCCAGCTCATCAACCACTATGTGTTCTAGTTCAATGTTAAGCAGTGGCTTTTGTCACAGCATTAATTATCTTTTGACTGAGAGGACATTTTGCTGATTTCCTCAAGGGATCTTGCAAGTGGTGGCATGTTGTAGGTATTGTATTTCCTTTGGCAGACAAAACAGACTGCTCAGTTTAAAGAATTGAAAAAGAAAGAAGAATAAAATTTGAATTTCTTTTCATGCTTGCTCCATTTCCATTAATTTTTATTTGTATTTTGTCATCTGTACCAAATGATGGGTTTTGGTGATGGTAATCCTGGACATGTTCCTGGAATAGATCTCCCACTGAACTTACTTTAGCTGCAATGTGTTTCTCTTAGGGTGGATCAATGTGACACATTTTATTTAGGTGATCTCGGCATTGTTTTACTAGATAAGACCTAAGGAGACCATCAAATGTCATTGTCAGTTTATGGTAAGAGTTATCTCTCACACAGAATTTATCAAGCAAGAAAAGAATTTGTTCAATCTTTTCTTCATCTTCCTCTAGCAAGTTGCTATATTTAGAACCTCCAGCATTTTTCCCAGATTCCTACAAAACCTGCAAGCTGTGAATAACACTTGTGTCCAATTCCTCTACATTTACGCTACCTAATTCTAGCCCAAAAGATTTGTAAAACCATAAAACTGTATCAGCTATTGAGAGGAAGCATTTAAATGTTCTTTCCTTCTGTTTTGCTTCTGAAACTTGTTTCCCTTTGTGAGCAGAGATGCCTGTTGTCTCCTCTAAAACTGTAATGTAGTTCTCCAGTTCTCTATTTGATTTCTGGAGCTCCCCTATGACCTTACTGCTCTCGGTTAATAAGACAATCATTTCTTGATAAATCTCTTTAGTTTCCTCTCCTAACCCCTTGTGCTTGGCCTTCCATTCTTTAATTTTCTCTTTCATGGACTCAATTTCTTCATGAAACTCTCTGACTGACTTCACGTGCCCCTCGCACACTTCAAATTTTTAAACTTTTTCATCCAAGTCCTTTCTGGCTCCACCTTTGGTTTTCTCATACAGTAGCACAACTGTACCGGCAGGTTTAGACAAATGAATGTTGATTTCATTGCGTGTCGATTCATCATCTGTAAAAGCAAAAAGGCCACATGGAATACAATGTTCCAGCAGATCCACGTTATCGATTTTGTGTGTATTTTCAGTTGAGCCGGCCTGTTCGTCTTCACTTCCGGTAGAAAAATTTTGACTGGAAGTGCCTTCAGCACGCGGAGATGCGACGATTTTGTGCCACTCTTTTAACAGTGGAGAAGGTATATCCACGGCAAAAATAATCTCATTCACATCAGCTTTCGCTGTGTAACGAATTTCTGGCTGGTTAACCACGATCTGGCGTTTAAAATTCAAAAGCAGTCACTGAATTCGTCCAACATTTTGACTTGCAAAATGATGTAATATATTTACACTCCAAGGGCTTAATTTATTAGTCCCAGGCTCTAAATGAAACGGGGAGGTTACAAAGCATAGAATAAAGATTCTTGGGATGCAAAATGAAGGACGTTGCGCGATCAAAACGGTGAATCTACGAGTCCAAAACATGGCTCGTGACTGCCTTCCTCTGGCCCTTCAAATCGCAGTTTTTAAAGAATCGTCATCGAAAGTATTTTCCCTGATTTTCAACGTCTTTTGGAATCGGTTTAATGGCAAGGAAACCCTTTTATTTCAAGCTTAAAATGAAGTTTCAGCTGTAAACAAAAGCAAGCGGATTTTTGAAAGGATACCAAACCCTCCTGAGACCAGTTGACATTTTCGAGAAAATGGGAACTCAGCAAGCTAATAGAGAAGAAATATGGCGGATTTCAAACATATTTGTGCTGAGAAAGATTGGACTTAAGAACCGGTTTAACCACTACGAAAATATTAACTACGTGACTCTTCAGGTTGTACGAGATGTTAACATTGTTTTAAGATTTTTGAACCTTGGGCTAAAGCTTCCAAAGCGATGTAATAAAGAATAATAAATAAACATAACTCAAAATCTCACTGTTTTCTTTGTAACGGCTTGAGTTACGCGTTTGGATTCAAGACTGTATAGGGCATCAATGCGCCTGCTCGGCGGCCATACTGTCACGGATTTCTGGCCATGGTTCAGTGTAGTTATTGGTATGGAGTATCATTTATAAAGCTCGCAGACTGAATTCTTGTTTGCTGCTGGCTTACATGTGGTCGGCGTAATTGAAAAACCTGAGGTCTATCTTATCATTCTTACTGTACTTCAGTTTATCAGAACTTTTGGAGGCTGTTCCGGAGTTTATTGCCAAAAATTTAGAGATAAGTCATTATTTTAGTTCAAAAGAGGGTAAAAGAGAAGCAGGATTTCATTCTCGATTGACCAGATATAATGAATTTCTGTGTGAGTCATTCGGTGAAAATTCTTATCTTTATAATCTCGTGATTACTCTCTAAACTCCACCTCCCCTCCCCCCTTCCCCCATGGCAGTAGGGACTTTAAGCAGACCACAACTGCAACGGCAACGAGGACGTAAAAAAACAAAAGATCTAGTTGGCAGAAAAATAGCTCTGCGCGTGCGTTTTAAAACTTAGTACATTTCTCAGCCGTCCCTTGCAAAACAACAACATGAAATTACCAAAATTTGCGTCATCTGCGAACTGAAACCGCGCGTCACGGCAAATTATTTTAATTTCCATTTGGAACTCAACGCTACTTTTATACGTTATGTTGAAACTGAGATGTGGCGCCGTATGAGATGGTAAACACAGGCAGCATTTTCGAAATTCTAATTAAAAGTAGAAATTCATTTTTCAATCGACGTTTTCCTTGGTGTTGCCGTCCTGACTGCTTAAGGTCCTTACTGAGACCTATCCGGCGGTCCAACATAAATTAGACACCCAATTTAAATCGAAAAACAACTTAAGGTGATTCCTCGGAAAAAAAGTCATCGAACAATTTTTTTTAAACTTTACTAAAATGTGCCCTATCAAGATCTGTCAATGTCTGTTTCGAAAAATACAATTAAAAAAAAACATAAGTCACTGTGCTTGTTTAAGAGATATGATGGGCCAAACATACCCCTTTTATGCCTGCACTGGCTCTAATCACACGCTATTTTATCGGTTCATGGTACACTCTGCGGTAGCTAGAAGCAGAAGTTTTTAATAGTTACAAAAAAGCTTGATAGGTAGAAATTCTAGAGTGTAGGGAAAGTTTCGAGACGTAAATTGTGGAAAAATCACTCAATTTTAAACGATATCGACTCAAATCGTTCCTTGAGTCGTTGGTTATAATTTGCATCATCGAGTATCGGGCTTCGTAAACGCTTTTAGCTTTATATTTTACACCCTTCGATGAGTTTTGTATTAATTTCACCTATCAAAAGGGGATAACTTGTACGCCACAATTATGCATTAAAAAATATTGGTCGAAAGGAATAATTTGTACACCAAAATTATGCAACAAAAAACATAGGTTATCGTTCTCGTTGAGGACCTAAAGACCATCGACTGAAAAGTAATACCGTGTTCTTGGAATGCGCACGCACTTATTCGCTTGATTACGTGATTTTCATGCGCAGTGCAGGATGTGCAGTGCACTACCGATGAATCACTTCAAGCTCCGAATCTATCGTCAAACTGACTCGTATTCAGTGGACATCTCTATTGAAAAGGTTGCAGAACTGGCGTGATTTTTCAGGCTGTTAATGAGCAAATGCGTTCGCCATAATTGAGCCCTGGATTAAGGAGATTCTTGAACAGATTCCATCAATTAATCTAACTTTATATTTACGGAGAACTGCGCAGTTACAAAAGTGAGTGAAGTTTGGGATAATAAATGTTATAAGCGGAGTGGACCCAGATTTGTTCCTGCACTCAGCTACAATCCACACAATTTCGTCGTAACCATTCAACATTATAGGAGCGTGCACAAGAAAAAACTGGCTGAAAACAGTTGACTAAGTAGCCCGCTGTAACAAACTGAAAAGTAAAGTGTGCTTGACACTGTTCTCGATACCAGAACAGTCGAATAACTAGGAAGAAGTCGTCAAAGAAAGTAATTCATTACGAGCTCAAAACATAACAAAACTAAGATGGCCGTTACAGAAAAAGAAAAAGAGTATCAAAGCCGGCGGTCCTCACAGCAAAACCACAAAAGAGCGGGAAAAACAGTGATATTGAATCTTTAAAAGACACAACACTAAACCTTTTGCACATGTGGGAACGTTGTAATGGCGTGCTCTCGAGCTGTCAGAACCAACTTGTCTCTTAAAAGTAAAAAATAAACAACTTCACAAGCCAGTTAGTCAAATCGTTTGAAAACCGTTTACCTTTTTTATAACTCACTTTTTGATTGAAATTTTGCGCGGCAAATAGGCGCGCGGCGAGGCTGGCCAAAACTGATCTCCTTGCGCATGCGCGACGTAATTCAATTGGACACCAGTGTTCGAAAAGCCTCGAGTTTTCCTTTTTCCTAATTTGGTTCCTTTTACAGATTTTGATAAACATTTCATTCTTCATTTTGCGAAAAAGCAGCTATTTTTGTATATTTTCCTTTGAAATTTTGCACAGAAAAAAGGCGTGCCACCGGCTAATACTGATCTCCTTGCGCATTCCCGACGTTTAACATCCCGGTCAGTGTGCAACATACTAAAATTGTACAATGGGTAAACGCTGTTTCAATTGAGGAGAAAAGCAAGTGCTGCTTCTACTTGTAGGTATCGGTTTCTTTGTGGGAGCTGTCTGATATGTTTCTTTTTCTTTTTTTAATCTAGTAACCTGTTTCTGTGGGAGTTATCTGCGAATCATGGCAAGGAATGGAATCGAAGTTACCTTTGCTTTATCTGCTGAAAAAACTCTGGTTTTTGATGAAGCCACGAAAAAGCATAGAAGCCCTGGCTATGCTGATGCGAGAGAAGTTGACTTTAGGAACAACACGGAACACAATGAGGTTCAGCTAGGAGATATGGAAGAAGTGAACGTCTTGGAAAGAGTTGACGACTGCGCTCTTGGCAGAGAGTACACGGGCCTTGGTTGTGTCGATAAAGAACGAGTGGATTCTCAGAACAACGCGGTGGAACACAATGAGACGCAGCTAGATTATTTCAATGAAATGAACGCCTTCAGAGGAACTGAAAACTGCACTCTTTGTAAGGAGCATACAAGCCTTGGCTGTGCCGATGAAGAGCTAGTGGTTTCTAAGAACAACACGCAACATAATGTGAAACAGCAGGATAACATCAGAGAAGTGAGTGCCTTGGAAGGAGCCGAACACTGCATTCTTGCCAAGAAGCATGCAAGTCTTGACTGTGCTATTGGAGACCAAGAAGATTCTCAGAAAAACACGGAACACAACGAGGTTCAGCAAGACAATGTCAAAGAGGTGAGCGCCTCAGAAGAAGTCGAACACTGCATTCTAGGCAAGGAGCATACAATCGATGGCTGTGCTGATGGAGAACAAGAATATTTTAAGAACAACATGGAACACATTGAGTTCCAGCTGAGTAACTTTAAAGAAGTGAACGCCTTGGAAGAAGCCAAACAATACAACTTTGACAAAGAGCATACAGGCCTTGGCAGTGCTGACGAAGAACAACCGGACTCTCAGAGCAACAGGAAACCCAATGAGGTTCAA
This sequence comes from Stylophora pistillata, assembly GCF_964205215.1. NCBI lineage: Eukaryota > Metazoa > Cnidaria > Anthozoa > Scleractinia > Pocilloporidae > Stylophora > Stylophora pistillata. The sequence continues at coordinate 27,655,352 of NC_142523.1, forward strand.
CTGAATAACCTCAAAGAAGTGAGCGCGTGGGATAGAGTCGAACACTGTATTCTAAACAAAGAGCATACGGGCCTCGGCTGCGCTGATAAAGAACAAGTGGATTCTCAGAACAACATGGAACATAAAAGTGTCCAACTACATAACTTCAAAGAAGTCAACACCTTGAAGGGAAAAGAATACTGCATTCTTAACAAAGAGCAAACAACCCTTGAATGTCCTGATGATAAACAAGTGGCTTCTACAGACAACATGGAACACAATGAGGTTCAGCTGGAGAACTTAAAAGAAGTGAATGCCTTGAAAGAAGTTAAACACTGCATTCTTGGCAAGGAGCATACAAGCCTCGTCTGTACTGATGACGAACAAGAAGATTCTAAGAGCAACACAGAACACAATGAGGCTCAGTTGAACAAGTTCATAGAAGTGAGCGCCTTGGAAGAGGTCGAACATTGCATTATTGGCGAGGAGCATACAATCATTGACTCTGCTGATAAAGAACGAGAAGATTCTAAGAACAACATGGAACGCAAGGAGGTTCAGCTTAGTAACTTCAAAGAAGTGAACGCCTTGGAAGAAGTCGAAGACTGCATTCTTGGCGAGGAACATACAAGCCTTGTCTGTGCTGATGATGAACAAGAAAATTCTAAGAACAACATAGAACACAATGATGTCCAACTGGATAACTTGAAAGAAGTTGGCACCTTGGAGGGAATAGAACACGGCATTGTTGACAAAAAGCAAGGAAGCTTTGATCATGAATGTGCTGATGATGTTCAAGTGGCTTCCAAAAACAACATGGAACATAATGAGGTCCAGCCGGATCACTGGAACGCCATGGAGAGAGTAGAGCAATGGATTCTTAGGAAAGAGAATCATCGCCTTGAAGATTTGAAAAAAGCAATCTCCGTCCACGAATGTAACGTAGAGATTTTCAAAGAAAAAGGAGACAAGGCTAAAGAGGCATGTACCTATGCAGTTCTAGGCAGCCTTCACCATGAATACGGAGAATTCAAGAAAGCCATACAGTATTTCGACCTCTGCCTTAAATTTGTAAGGGAAACAGAGAAACGACATATTGAAGGACGAGTCTATGGAGAGCTTGGAAAAGCTCACTACAGTCTTGGAAATTTCGAAAAGGCCATAAACTGTCACAACACGAGTCTTAAAATTGCCAATGAAACCCAGGATAGGGACGCCCAAGCGTGCGCTTATGGCAGTCTTGGCATTGTATTTTACAGTCTCGGAAATTTCAAAAAGTCCATTGAATACCATAATGAGAGTCTTCAAATTGCCAAAGAAGTGCAGAATAGGGAAGCCGAAGGGAGCGCTTACGGCAATCTTGGGAATGCTTATCGCAGTATTGGAAATTTACAGGCCGCTCTAAACTGCTACGAAGTCGATCTAAATATTGCGAAGGAAATAGGAAACATAAGAGGAGAAGGAATCACCTATAACAATCTGGGCATTGTTCATCGCATTTTAGGAGATGTAAATAAGTCCATAAACTTTCATGATCGTTACCTTTTCACTTCATTTCTTGTGGGAGACAAAGCTGGGGAAGGAATAGCCTATGGAAATCTTGGAATCGCTTATCGTGTCCTTGGGGATTCCAAAAAGGCTATAAAATACCATGAGTTGCATTTGGACATTGCCCAGCAAATGGAGGACAGGGCTTCCGAAACATCAGCGTATTTTAACTTGGGAAACGACTATTGCGGACTTGGAGATCTCCGAAAATCCATAGAATATCACGAGCGCAGTTTAGAACTTGCTAAGGACCTAGGAGACATTGCGTCAGAAGGGAGTGCCTACCATGGTATAGGCAACGCATTATTACGTCTTGGAAATGCCAAAAACGCCATTCACTACTTTGAACTTTGCCAGCAATTAGCCAAAGAATCTGGACAAAGAGAAGAGGAAGGGATTGCATGCGAAAGCCTTGGTGTCGCCCACATGATTCTGGGAGACTTTGATAAAGCCTTGGCTTACTTTGAAGACCGTCTAAAAACTAGCAAAAGAGTGGGGGATAGGCTTGGGGAAGGAAGCGCCTATGCAAATCTTGGAAGTGCTTATCACCATCTTGGAGATTCAGAAAAAGCCATGAGTTACCATGAAATGGTGTTAGAAATTGGCAACGAAATTGGATGTAAGAAATTACAGGGAACCGCCTTTGGTAAACTTGGCCATTGCTATCATCGCTCTGGAGATTTTAAAAGAGCCATACACTACGATAAACTGCATCTAAATATTGCCCAAGAGGTGGGAGATAAGATCGGTGAAGGGGAGGCCTACCAAGCCCTCGCCAACAGTCATCACAGGCTTGGAGAGTTTAGAGAAGCCATGGACTACATTGACAAGAGTTTGGAGGTTGCCAAAGAAGTTGGGGACAAAGCTGGAGAAGGACGTCGTTATGGTGCCCTCGGTAACATATATCACCAAGTCTTTGGAAATTTGACGAAAGCTATGTTCTATCATGAACTGAATTTAAAAGTTGCAAAAGAGATTGGAGATAGGGCGGGAGAAGGAAACTCTTATGAATGTATCGGCGACGTTTATTTGAGTCGCAGGAACATTGGAAAAGCAATTTACTACTACGAACTTAGTTCAAATATTGCCAGCGAAGTTAGAGACAGAGACGCAGAAGGTCGCTCATATGGCAACCTCGGGCTCTGTTATCAAAATATTCAAGATTGGGAGAAAGCCCTAGAGTACCAAGAGCAGTATTTGAAAATAGCCAAGGAAGTAGGAAACAGGATCGCGGAGGGGATTGCCAACGGTGACATCGCTAACTCGTATCACTGCCTTGGTAGTTTTCAAAAAGCCAAAGAGTTCCATGAAGCACACCTTAAAATTGCTAAAGAAGTAAGGAGCAAGGTTGAAGAGGCGAAAGCGTATTATTCCCTTAGCTGTAGCTTAGAATGTCTTAACTCTTTACCAGAGGCTGTGGACTGTTGTCAACTAAGTGTGAAAATCCTTGATGATCTTAGATTTCGTGGGCAGCTTACGGATGAATGGAAAATCGATTTGCGCAATAATTATCAAGATGCCTACGTTAGGCTATGGCTTCTTCTTTTGAAGCAAGGAAAGGTGGTGGAGGCTCTTTTAGCTGCCGAAAAAGGACGAGCACAAGCACTGAAAGATCTCATGAAACTGCAGTATAGATATGACGTAGAGGCTGTTGAATGCACCTCTATAGAAGGAACTATCTGTGAAAGGGATGGCAGCCCTCCGTCAATTTCAGTCTTTACAGCACTTAGCAAGGATCATATCTTTTTCTGGGTTATTCAGAAAGGAGGCCATATTGAGTTAAGAGCAAAAGAAACTGGCGATGTACTCTGGACTAATGACAAGACCAACCTCTTTCAGTCTCTAATACAAAGTGCACACGACGAAATCGGTGTCAGAGAAGGTATGAAATGTGAGGACCGATCATTGGACGATCTGACTGATGAAAATCTAGAAAATGAGTGGTGTGATCAGCACACAGAGTCCATTACATTGAATCTTCAGGAAACTCCTTTGAGAAAGTTGTTTGAATTTTTAATTGCCCCCGTTGCAGACCTGATTCACGGCAAAGAAGTTGTTCTCATCCCCGACGGTCCATTAGCTCTGGTTCCCTATGCTGCTCTGGTGGATTCTAACTCAAAGTACTTCAGCGAATCACACAAAATACGAGTGATTCCATCCCTGACAACGTTGAGAATGATCGAAAATTCTCCGGCTGATTGTCGCAAGAGTACAGGAGCGTTACTCGTGGGAGATCCATGGGTGCAAGAATACAACTTTAGGGGAAGAAAGCTGGACCAGTTACCCTGCGCCAGAGAGGAAGTAGAGATGATTGGAAGAATACTCAACACTGAGCCTCTCACTGGAACCGCTGCAACAAAGGATGCAGTTTTAGAGCGACTCTCCTCCGTTGCCATTGTGCACATAGCAGCTCATGGTCAGATGGAAACAGGAGAAATTGCCTTAGCTCCAAGCCTGACGCGAACAAACCAGGTTCCAACCGAGGAAGACTTCCTTTTAACAATGAAGGATGTGTTGAGTGTTAAATTACGAGCAAGACTTGTTGTATTAAGCTGCTGTCACAGTGGTAGAGGAGAGATAAAAGCTGAGGGTGTGGTCGGTATAGCGCGTGCGTTCATGGGGGCTGGTGCTCGATCTGTTCTAGTGACGCTATGGGCGATTGATGACGAGGCCACTATGGTGTTTATGACGAGTTTCTACAAACATTTGGCCGAAGGAGCAATGGCGTGTGAAGCTCTCAGTAAAGCCATGAAATATATGAGAGAATCTGACATTTTTAGTGAAGTCAAGTACTGGGCTCCCTTTGTACTCCATGGAGATGACGTCACATTGGAACTTGAGGGACACAAACCGATATCTTAAATCGTAAGTGAAATAATGTGGTGGGGAAAAACATTCCAAAAACATTATTGGACTAAATTATTGATTCATTTCTACCTAGGTAAGTAAATTGCCTTCGTCGTTTTGTTTACCCACGTGTTTGAAAAAGCTCCCTTCAAGCTTGCGACTAGATTAAACCCTTGCCTATTGTTACACTACAATATAAGTCGAGAATTTGTCCAAGAGTAAGAATAACGAAAACGATAACGCCGATGATGGTAGCAAGCACACCCAATTGACTTTCCTTTTTCGCTTCACAGGAGCTGTTCTCGCCTCATACCCAGACCCGTTTGTGTTTGGAGGAACGACCCCTTGACCTTTGGAGTCCTTGGTACTAGACTGGTGCTTCTGTTAGAAGCCGCTAGCGGCTACCAAATTAAGTAATACTTTGAACTTGAATCAGGACTGTTTTCTTTTAAAACGTCATAGGAGAGCTGTTCACGACATGCGATTGATTTTAATAGCGCTACGATTCTCGGAGAAACTTTTAATGTCTAGCAAGGAATTGCCGCCACTGGAAGTTACTTTTTTATTTCTGTTTTCCTAACAAACGATTCATCGACAAAATGTAAATGAGAATGCTTTTTATTTCATCTTGAAGTTTTGCGCCTGTTTCTAAACTCTGTTGATTCTAGTGTTCAAAATAAATAGACTGCGTTGACGTTATCGTAAATTGCCTAAAAAATTGCGGTAGAGTATAAAACGAACAAGTACTTCACTTCACCTGTCAGGGGAAGATTTTTTTTTTCCTTTTCAGTCAAAAGTCGAGATGAAAAAAGACCCTGTTATAAAATCTTACATTATGCTCTTAATCGTAAGACATGTAAGGTCAATCGGAAGATAGCAGCTCAAAAACAAAATTCGTTCCAAGTATTACACGACATATTTCAACTTTTGTGTATAGTTTCGTCTTTTGTCCTCGTCTTGTACTCGTGGCTTGTTTTAACCATATCTATTTCATTTTTTCGACTCTGCGTGTTTCTTGTGCGATTATTTTCTAATCTAATCAATTTTCTCAATTACGTTACTGAACAATCAACATTCTATATTGTTAGTTTTGTTGTAGAGAAAATTTCAATTGTGTGTCGTAAACCGAAAAACAGTATCATCGCGATAGCAAATCAGAGCTAAAAGTATCGCGCGGAGCCACTGAGAAATCAGCACAAATAGGCAAACTGACTGAGGCGCAGGAACACAACGACTACGTAGTCGCGTCTCAATTCGTTTTTCTGACCAATCACAGAAAGTGGTGTGGTAAAACCAGTAGAAACCGGGATTTTTTTTCGACACTGGATTGAGAATTGTTCTATTTCTTGGAGTTTAATAGAGATATATCGTCTTCCTAATTCGTTGACTGGGTTGTCCAAAGTGTTCTGCATCGGAATTTTCGTTTTCTTGTTGTTACTCGAGGCCCAAATCCTTCGCAATCTGGGCGGCAGCGATGGGATGGTAAAACGAACGATTTTCCTGGAATGTTGTCACAGCCAAATCCCTCGACTCTTCCTTGGCATATAACTCCCTGGGGAGCAAATCGAGAGAACCGAGTTGAAACTGACAATAAATAAAAGAATAATTATAGAAAAAAAAAATGCAACCTAGTTCCCAGGGCCTTTCCCTTGCTCGCCCCGCCCCTCAAATATGGGAAAAGGCTCTGGGAACGAGTTTGAACAAAATGTTGACAAATTTTATGATTTCAAAGGACTTGAAATAACGAATCACACAAATAAATCCTGATCCAAGCATTCAGTTGGTAAAACGGAGCGCGATAATGGCGTCTGAGCGGAAAATTGAATGTTTGAGACGTTCGCATACATTCTTAAAACACAAAGAGAGCTTCAACTGAACTCACGTCACCGAAAGCGCGGGAAAACCCAAAGGGCCAGCTCGTGACTGATTTTGGTCTGGCCTCCCATTGGCTGAGTGAATCGCGTTAGTTTTTAAGCCGGCTAGAGCACAGTTAAGGAGAAACATAGTTTTCGGGTTCGTCATCACACTCCAATAATTCTCTGCTGATTGGGTCAATTTTCTTTCAGCAGGTCGTGCTGCCTTTGACGACGATAAAAAATTTACTGCTCAAAATAAAGCCAAGACAAAATCCACACATTGCTCCGAGCCTCAGTGATAAGAAGTCAGGGTTCGCCAAACGGAACTGTCGCTCTTCCCAAGCATACAATAAACAAGCGAAAAAAACCTAGGAGTGTGAAACATGCAATATTTCTTACTTGTACAAGGGCCTGACAAACTTCATCCTCCCCTGGATGGTAATGAATTTCACTGTCGGTGGGTACCTATCTTGCCACACTCCTCTTACACAAAGACGGAGCCACCTTAACAAAAATTAAAGAAACAAAGTAACTAGCATGTTTTTTTTTGGCCAAATTTCAACCCAGTTACCAGTTCAAGCCCAGTTGTCTTAGTCTCTTCTTTTAAAAATGAACGTCTCACCTGAATTTGATCTCAGAGTTTTTAGACGACGTAAAATCGTATAATTCATCCATTTTCCTCAAATTTGTTAAGGGCAATGGGGGCTTGTCAGTTGTCTGTTAAAATAAAAAATAATTTGTGACCATTTTTTTCGTCACTGTCTAAGAGGTAGCGCACCAAGCAAAGGTTCTACATCCTTATATCTCTTATAAGCACAATTCCCAAAACTTCAAACAGTTAACAATTAGGTTAATAGTGCAATCGTGACTTTACAATATAATCTTACAAAGCGTGACCTATTTTAGAACAAAAACAAAAATTACTCAATGCAAAATTAAAAAACTTGGGCGTTGCGAGTCCACTTCACCTTATCCACAAGTTGAGCCAAAAATTCAACAACTTGAGGAGGTGAGAACTCTTTGATGTCATCGGGAGAAAAGGAACCCAGTTCAGACTCTGTTGCCTGTGAAGAAAAAAAATTAATGAAAAAAAGGGAATATGAACACTCACAAAATAGCTTACTTTACCACTGGATCGTTGATCTCTTTTCCTTTGAGTGATGCACAACCAAAACCAAACAGCCAATCATGGCAGAGAAACTATCCCGAGGAACCAATCAGTCCTCGAAGCAAAAACGCGCCAACCGTCTGAAGCGCGGGAAAACGCGTGCTGGTGACCAAGTCAGGATTGGTTTTACTATTGAATCTGATTGGTCGAGAAAGTAGCGCGAGATTCCTGGACCAAGCGCGGGAAAACACGTGCTGGTGACCAAGTCGGGATTGGTTTTGCTACTGAATCTGATAGGTTTAATAAAAAAAGGCGCGAATTTTCTGAACCAATCACACAACGAAGCATGGCAGAACTTACTTTCTACACTCAATTTAAAATTGCTCTTTTTCCTCAAAATAAGTTTAAGTGGATGAGAACAGGTGTTAGGCCGTAAGTTTATCACTGGCACTGGCTGTAAATTATGTCACTGAGGATATATAAATGAGGACAAAATAAAAATCTTAACAATCCATATATAATTGTCAGAGAAAATGAAACATATTCAGAGCTTTCACTAACCGCCAGCCATCTGTCACACAATTCTGCGCAGGGACGACTTAAAGTGGTGTCGTACCTGATAATGAGAGAATTAAAAGTTAACATTATGGACAAAAAAAGCTCCAGCAGAGTAGAGTTTGGTTTGCATTCACAGAGTCTGAACTAATTAACAAATGGGAAACACCAAAGCGTACATTACTGAGTTATGAATGCACGCGGGAGCTTGCTAAGCACGAAAGAGGCGCAAGAGTCGCGCAAGGCGATAGTCGAGAGCGACTCTAGCTTCTTGAGTGCTTAGCAAACCTCCCAAGTGCCTCCATAACTCAATAGTGTACGCTGTGGTGTTTACCATTTGTTTTATAACAACACTGAAACATTGTAGCTAAAGAGTTCTCTTTTATTTAACAAATCTTACGTGACCAGAAAAAAACAAGCGTGCAGAAACTACTCTTTGCATTTGCTCATGTCGGCAGCAAACACACATGGGCAAATGGTGGACTCTGAATCGACCAATCAGAGCGAATACTTTACTTTGGTTATTTTATGATCAAAGTTACGGCCATTTTGTAAATCAGTTCTACATGAAACTATTTCTTAAAGTCGAGGCAGATTAACTTACCACTCAATCATATTAACCGGAGGCAATCCAGGTTCATGGAGCCAGGCCTTCCATTCAACTTGCTTCAGGATATCTTTCTGCATTTTAAAAGAATGGTTTATAATGCGCCGATCGATTCGAAACTTCAAGATCCCTCCCCTCCCCTTGGAAATCCTGTGGGCCGGGAGGGAGGAATTTGAACCTTGCCTGGGTAGGGTGGTGAATTAGAACCAGTGAATACATGCAAAATTTTCAGGGTCAGAAATTAACTTTTTCCTAAGGGAGCCAGCTGGCGACTAACCTAAACAATTTGGTCGCCAGATGGGCGCGTTTGGTCGCCAAAAACAAGTGTTTGTTGTATTGTTGGTTTCTTGGTTGCCACGCCACGATCGCGGCTCCGCCGAATTTGCCGCAAACTAAAGAAAACGTAATCCCTCTGGAACCCATGGTATAACTTACCTTAATTTATAGTAAAGCACAAACTTTACCCTTCCAACAAAATGTTTTCATTTAACGCAATATACATACTTAACAAAAGCCGTGTAACGGTAACAGAGTCCTACATCTCAATAAGCGTGTTTGTCCGTTCGAAGAACGTTCTTGCGAAGGCTTCGGGTATCTTTCTCTTATTATTTCCATTTAGTTGGAACTATGCTGGTACCCTGTTAAGTTCTGTGTACAAGACATATGGCGGCCCTCTGTCTATACCTAGGTTCAACTAAGAGTGCTTCGCCGAAAGGGAACGAAAACGCAACGACGATCAATGTGCTAGTGCCAGGTCCTCACACTCTTATTGCTCGAACCGGTATTTAAGTAAAGAAGGACCAAGCGCATGTGATTCCTCCGACGCTTTCGATCTCGTCACGATTTCGCCACGTCACGTTTTCGTCCGCGATATGCGTATTGGGAGAAGCCGCTGAAACAATATGGTGCCAGGTAAATATGGCGATCGTAAAATCGTCGCTTTGTTTTACTACAATTATCCACAGGAGCTTTAAGTTTCTTTTTAAAAAAGCCCTTTTACCTTGGAATTTAAAATGCCGAAGGGACAAAAGGTTAGTCGCCTGCTGGCGACCAGTTCTAAAATTCTGGTCGCCAACACCTGATTTTTGGTCGCATTGGCGACCAGTCAGTCGCAATTTCGGACCCGGAATTTTGCTAAATTCTACACTATCTATGGGTCACACAAAGGATCGTTCAATAAAAAATTATGCTTGAGTGTGGGATTTGATTTAGGGTATGTTGGGTACAAGCTGCTGACTTCTGAGAACCCCTACCCAACTTCAGTCTATTCTGTGGCCAATAATCTACACCCCATCTTAGTCAGTTTAGGCAAATGTGACAACTTTTTCACCCTTTAACTCCCATGAGTGACCAAGATAGAATTTCTCCTTACAATATCGATACCATATCAGGCAGGCAAGTAAGGAGAATAGGGAAAAAAGAAAATCAGGGGATTATCAGTTGATTGAATACCAAATTCTCCAAACTTACATCATAAGAATTAATGGCAGACAGTAAGGAGAATTTCTAAGAAGATCTTGGGAGTGAAAAGGCTATTAACCACAAATCTTTCCATTCTTAAATTCCCTACTTACCAGAAATTTCCTACCCACAAAATCTGTGACACCATTCTAGTAACCCCACACTACCCGCCGAGACTAGCTCTGCTATTTGTGGGTAGTGCGTCATTATGCAAAGTGTCATGTCATGTCTGATTATAATAAAATAAAAATAAATAAATAAATGCAACCCCATTTTAATGAATCCAGTTATGAAAACTCAACCCAATTTAGCAGCACATCCCCATAAGGAAGTATTCTCTTCCCTAAAATCCTAGAGGTGTATTTTACAAGAGAGGTGAATGCTCGTTTTACCTTGTCTTGAAAATATTCCTCCAAGAAATGTCTCCACTCTTTTGTATTGACTGTCTTGTACTTGAAATTTTCCAGGTATTTCTTGAGAAATGGTTCAAACACCTCTGAAAACATTAAACCCCAATTTCATAATAATATCAAAAAGCTTATGGGGAAGGAAGGAAAGAAAAAATTCTCCTTAGGTTAATATTTTTGTTCATTTTAAAATTGTTCCAAATATACTATATTTTTGGATGTTGCTTTCAATTTTGAAGACAAAGATGATGGGCAACCTATGTTCCTTACCTTGTATTTTGTTTCTATGAAATAGCCTAATATGTATAAAAGATAATTTGGTTTTATCAAATAAGTTGTCAATGTAATTGGCCACCATAAAGAGTTTCTAAAGCTATCATGATCGTAGAATAGTTCTACTCATCTCATTCTGATCTGCAACTCTGAAGCACTTTCAAAAATGACCTAAAAATTCAAGCCAAGCTTTTTGCCTATAGCCTTTCCCATAGGGTGTAGATAATGAACAACCCTTTACAAAAATACAAAGAAATGCCATTGCACAAAAATTTTTAACAAACTTGTAAGCCACAATTTGAAATAGCAATGGTTACTACAGTTGAACCTCCACTGACAGCCATCTCTGTAATGGCTACCTCTCCACAACTGCCACTTTTTTTGGTCCCATACTGCTGTCTATACATTACATCCCTACCTCCCCATTACAGCCACATCTTCTGTCCTCAATGTGGCCATCATGGAGAAGTTCAACTGTAATGACATTGTGGCTAAAATTGTCATTGGCAGTCATCATCATTATCACTATCACCATCATCATCACTATCAATCACATTACTGGTGGTCAATTGTCACTGTTATATGTCAGAAGATCCAAACTTGACAATGTTTTTTTTTAATTCAGAGTGCTTATTTATTCACTAATTCATTGATTCAAAAGACGTTATTGCTGTCATAATTATATCTTATTAACCAAGTGTGAGGGCCGTACTGGGAGAATATCGGCCCAAGGTCTTAACAGTATGGACCTCGCTGCGCTCGGTCCATACAAAAAAGACCAAGGGCCGATATTCTTCCAGTACGGTCCTGAGCAAGCTTGGTTAATAAGAGATTTATTATACAACTGAGGTTCAAAGGGACACAAGTGCGGTATCATTTGAGACCATTCCGGACAGTGCCCGGTCCAATACTGAGAGAATATTGACCGGCAATAGAGCATTTTGATTGGTTGATTTTAGTTATTGGCCCTCTGACTGCCTGAGTTGTGTAATAAATACTGTTACTGTGCATGTACATCACCACTAACCAGGTCCTCCCAGGATCCTCTCCAAGTAGTACAAGAAACAAGAGCCTTTTTCATAGGGCACACTAGAGAACGCATCATCAGGGTCTGTGTCTTTTAGGTCAACCACCAACTTGGTCAAAGGGCTGTTCTCAGGGTACTTCTTGATCTGAAAAAAGTTTTGCAAATTAGTCTCAATAATGTACAAATACATATAACTATATTAATTTGGAAATTGCCTAGAAATGGTTTGGCTCCAAGTTTCCATATTGCAACTACTTCCACTTTCTTTTGCCAACTTGTCCATATTCTTTGTGCTGTTATCAGGCGTTCCTTGCCATTCTTAACACCAACAGAAACAACATTTATTCAACTTGCTTTTAATTACTTTACCCATGATAATGATCTTAAAGTTGTACTGTTCAGTAACACTTGTGGACATATTCCCAATCAAAAACCTACAAACAAGATCCTCAGTCTACGGTTGCGAAGGATCATGAAGGACCATACAGGATACCATATTAGAATAGACTTGTAAATGGGATCCTTTGACAATTACTATATAAGAACTATCTAGTTGAAAAATAATTTTATAAGAGGAAAAACCTGATTGGGTGAGAAAAAATAATAAACATATTGTAGGCCAGTACTTACTGCATCTTTTAAAGTTTTCCATCCTCCTGTCGAACAAATTGGAAAACAAGTAGTTATCTCCAAAACAAAATTGATTCAAAGTACAAATAAAGGAAGACGCTTAAAGCCAAACAATCTGATTGTTAATTCACCCCTCTGGCTGCTACACATTTCCTTGTAAATTAGTCATGAGAATTTGATGTTAGATCAAGGTAACAACACTTCTACCTGATAAGTTAGAGTATTCTTATTACCTCTGATTTAATAATTTAATGATACTGATTATCATTAGCAGAAGTGCACGAGTTAAAATGTTCCTAGTTCCACTGATATGTAACATCTCCTCACTACAACACCCTAAATCAATGGCATCATTCAAAAGCCCTTTGTCCTCCACAAGGTAACTTAGATATGCTTCAACAACATGTAAACTAACTGGCATACAAGACAGTATGTCAAAGTAATGTACAGGTTTTAAAGTAACCACCTTAACCTTACAGGCGTACCTATGTAAGCAAAATCTACCATCTTTTCACCCTTTCTTCGTCCCAGGATTTTGCGCTCAAGGAAGACTGTGTATCCTTCATTTAACCTAGAAAGGGGTTTCCAAGTAAAGTTTACCCTTGTGATGAAATAGCCAGTTTATTTTAATTAACCTTTTAAATCCTAGGGTGACTAACACCTAATTTCTCCTTACAATATAACCCCTGAATCACACATCAAGGTCAGGAGAATAATAATAACAATAATAATGACTTTTATTTATATAGCATTCATACACTGAGCTCATGGCGCTTTACCACACTGGGGACTTTACCAGACTGCGAAGCAGTTTACAATGCAATAAAGGTGAATCTAAGAGATGCCCCCTCCCCCCAATTCCCAGTAACCAAGCCAGACCACATCATAGTAATCTCGTGAGTGGGTTCTTTAACGTCCCCTGCCTAACCAAATTAACTAATTAATAGATGCAGGAGACGGGACCTACGGTTTTTTCCTCCTTATCCAAGAAGACTAGAATGTCTATCCATTTCTTGATGTTTATATAAAGGTAGCACATTCTCCTCAGTTATTTTAAGACCCTGAGTGTCGGTCCGGCTGGTGCTTGAACCCTCAACCTCCTGCACAACAGTTCGGCACTCAACCAATTGAGCTAACCGGGAGGCAGAGAATAGAAGAAATGATCATGAACATCAGGGTGAATGCTGGGTTAGGAGAGGTGTAGGTGCCCAGATGCTCTAATTTCAACATTGATTCAAAATACCTATCAATAAACTGGGCAAACAGAACGAAACTTACTTCTCAATACGATTAATCAAAATATCACAGTACAGTTTCACCTTCTATAACTAACATAAAAGAGTAGGGTAGGGTGCCTGTGAGAATGAAGTCATATTTATCCCAAATAGTACCACAAGGAAAGCATGGAACTGCCAACGATGTTCATGTCAGGTCAAAATTGAAAGAGTCACTATGCCCAAGGACAATTGAGTGTTAAAAAAGGAATGGCTCAAGACCTAGATTAAATGTAAACCTCTACTTACAGTCCAAATTTTACAGACTCGAAAGGAAGTAAACTTTTATAGTTTAATGTTTATCACTAATTTGCCAATTGAAAACTAGTCAGTGCAGTATAAAGGCAATGATTGATAAAAAATTATACCAATTGCCTAATATATAATAAAAGGTAATAACTATACAACTGCGACTAAATAAATAATAATAATATTGTACCAAAAATGCTCCCAGTTCCTGTTTGTGATAAGATTTCCTGTCCAACTGTGACTGATCTCATGGGCTACAACCTGGATAGTTACAAACAATATCAACTCATGCCCAGTTCAGGGCATATAACTGACCAACAATGTTACAAAAAAGTTTTTTGCTCATCCCCATAAAAAATGGTATCAGAGATGGCCAGTTAAACACCTATTAATGAGTTCCTTATAAATTGGTACTACAGCTATGAAAGGTTATTGCAAATCACAGGGTTCAGTTCCAAGTGGGGGTACAGAGGGAAGGGAATTAAGAAAATAAGTGGAAAGAGAAAGTCACAGGACAGGAAATGGTGGGGGAGGGAGGGGAAAGAAATGAGAGTGAGAGAAAGGAGGGGAAAGGGATATGGAAAAGAAGAGGGAAAGGGAAAGACAAAATAGGGTAAGAAGGAGATGGGGAAAGAGGGAAAGAGAGAAGGAAAAAGGGAAGTGAGAGAGACGAGAAAGGAAAAAAGGAAGGGGAGGGAGGGAGGGATATAGGCGAGGGGGAGGTAAAGAGAGAGGGAGGGCTAAGGAAAGGGTAACAACAGAAAGGGGAGAGAAGGGAGGACGAGAGGACAGAAGAAAAGGAGGGATGAGGGACGGGGAAAAGACAAAGGGTGAGAGATAAGAGAGAAAGGAAGTGAGAGAGGAAGGGATAAGGAAAGGGGAACAACAGAAAGGGGAGAGAAGGGAGGACAAGAGGACAGAAGAAAAGGAGGGATGAGGGACGGGGAAAAGACAAAGGGTGAGAGATAAGAGAGAAAGGAAGTGAGAGAGGAAGGGATAAGGAAAGGGGAAGAACAGAAAGGGGAGAGAAGGGAAGAGGAGAGGACAGAAGAAAAGGAGGGATAAGGGAAGGGGAAAAGACAAAGGGTGAGAGATGAGAGAGAAAGGAAGGGAAAGAGGGAGGGATGAGGAAAGGGGAAAAACAGAAAAGGGAGAGAAGGGAGGAGGAGAGGACAGAAGAAAAGGAGCCTGACAGAAGGGGAAAAGACAAAGGATGAGAGATGAGAGAGAAAGGAAGGAAAAGAGGAAGGGATGAGGAAAGGGGAAGAACAGAAAGGAGAGAGAAGGGAGGAGGAGAGAACAGAAGAAAAGGAGGGATGGGGGAAGGGGAAAAGAGAAAGGGTGAGAGATTAGAGAGAAAGGAAGTGAGAGAGGAAGGGATAAGGAAAGGGGAAGAACAGAAAGGAGAGAGAAGGGAGGAGGAGAGAACAGAGGAAAAGGAGGGATGAGGGAAGGGGAAAAGACAAAGGGTGAGAGATGAGAGAGAAAGGAAGGGAAAGAGGAAGGGATGAGGAAAGGGGGAGAAATAGAATGGGAAAGAAGTGATAACGAGAGGGAGGGGAGAGAGATTGAAGGATAAACATCACTAGAATAGGTGAGGCTCCAGACATGGGGCAAGGAATAAAAACATTGCCATTCTTTATCATATACTCTTGTCACGCATTTCATTCATGACCATCATCATTTCAACAAGAAGTAAAACTATAATCATTAACTTTGAAGACAAATTTGCCACAACTTACATCAGTCAATGGTCTGCCACCCTAAAAAGTAATAAAAAAGAGGTGTTGTGATCCACAATACCCATATGAGACAAATAAACTTAGATTTTTTTTAAAAATAAATTGCCCTTCCACTCCAGGGAGTAGGATTTCATATTTTCACATGATTTCCACAGCCCCCCTCAACCTCCTTACTCTATCACTACTGAGTCAAACAGTTAGGTCATGAGAATAAAGAAAATGGTTAGCAAAACAAGAAGCTCTTGATTGGTGAATAAATTCTCCCTATCAGTACAAAAGCAAATGTTTTGGATATATCAACAAAGTTGAAATGGTAAATTAGCCACCGTGATGATTACAAAAGCTGACGTTTCGAGCGTTAGCCCTTTGTCGGAGCGAATAGAGGAATTGTGGGTTGTGTGTGCTTTTAAAGGCAGAAAATGGAGCTACGTTATTGGTGGGAGCATGGCAACGACAAAAACATGAATAAATTAGTGGAATGAAAAGCGTTCGTTGATCCCTGTGGGATCCCGGTAGTCTAAATCCCACAGGGATCAACGAACGCTTTTCATTCCACTAATTTATTCATGTTTTTCTCGTTGCCATGCTCCCACCAATAACGTAGCTCCATTTTCTGCCTTTAAAAGCACACACAACCCACAATTCCTCTATTCGCTCCGACGAAGGGCTAACGCTCGAAACGTCAGCTTTTGTAATCATCACGGTGGCTAATTTACCATTTCAACTTTGTTGATATATCCAAATTATTTCGTTACTCCCACCGACGCAGCCCCAAAGAGTTTCTTTCGAAACTATCAGCCTTCATTCTAAAGCAAATGTGTAGAGGAAAGTATGGAGAATATGCATACTGATGTAAGGGTGTAATATAAAGGAATAAAGGCTGATAGTTTCTAAAGAAACTGTTTGGGGCTGCATCGGTGGGGGTAATGAAATAATTTGAATATATCAACAAAGTTGAAATGGTAAATTGGCCACCGTTACGATTATAAAAGCTGACGTTTCGAGCATTAGCCCTTCGTCGGAGCGAATGAAACGTCAGCTTTCATAATCGTAACGGTGGCCAATTTACCATTTCAACTTTGTTGATATATTCAAATTATTATGTAATATAAATGATTAAGCTTTCATAATTATTTGTGTTGATTGGATGTCAGTACTCACCCCTGGTCCAACTAGCAGTGTTGGTGTTACAAATGTAAGACAAGGATTTTCCATTCCACCATATGGAAAGGAAGGAGGCAGAATTAAAAGGTCATAATGTCCCCAAACATAGCTGAATGTCAGGCTCTCAGCAGTCTTCAGCTGTTCCTCTACCTGCCAATGCAAATGAATATAAAAAATCTAAGAATCAGATAAAACAGCTAAAAATAAAATATAATTGTGAAATTATTTATAGTGGCTATATGATGTGGAATTCATTTCAAATAACACAAATCATTGTTTTCCAAAAATAACTTAATGTTAATATATTACTTCACCTCTGAAAACGTGGCAGGCAAAAAGTTTAAACCCTTTGACCCTTTAAGACTTAGTGTAACTTGTAACATCTAATTTCTCCTTGCAACATCACCCCTGTCAATCACACATTAAAGTCATTAGAATAAAAGATACTCTAGATTGTTTTGACAAATTCTCGTTTTCAACACCCTAGGAAATGTACAGAGAACAGCACAGAGAATATGCATCCTGATATTATGTATGAGGCAAAGGGTTACAACAATTAATGTTCCTCCCTTGAAACAACATGTGAAAGAAATTGAGGTTCATTGAAAAAAGATATTGTAGGCCAAAGATCAAAATAATTGTAATTGATTTTAGGAGGTACGAGTTTCAAAAGAAACTGTGATTTCAGTCAGTCATCAAACTTTATTTCCCACACATCATTTTGCAATCTCCACCCACAAATAGCAAAAGCTAGATGATGTGGGCGGAGAGGTAAGGTTACAGCAGTCATAACAGATAATATAATAATTATTGTAAAGTAACTAACTAACTAACTAAGTAATAATTGTAAAGTAACTAAGTAAGCTATCTGGATAAATAAGAATTATTGAAAAACAAGCTAGGGTTACAAAATATACAGTCTTACAGAATAGTATTACAATCAATTTTACTCCTAACAGAACCTATCCATTATTAGTACATTGATTCAAGGATGCAGAATTTGCCATTTTTTGTAGAAGAATGGGCACTTCAACATAATCGTCCTCTGCTTCCATTATCGAGAGTAAAAAGTCATGAAAATTTTTCTCAAAAGCTCCTTTGGAGAGTTTACGAAATTCGTTAGGAATTGCATTCCAAAGTTTAACTCCAAACCTGGAGAAAGAATCTTAATTTAGATTCAGTCTTGAAGTTTGAACATAATAATTTCCAGATGAAGAAAACCTGGTCTCATGCTTGTGCTTTGAATTAGCTTTAGTAAAGAAGTCACATATGTTAGACGGAGCATTCATGCAGGAAACATCAAACATTATAGAAGACACTTTTTCAGCATATGACATTAATTTTGTAAAGGTAGAATTTTTGAGGAAATAAATAAAGGCACAGCACGGGCTCTAGGTTCAAAAAAGTATATCAAACGAAGAACTCGTTTTGAAGCATGAGAATTTTTTGTAAATGGGTTTTGGCAGCTTGACCCCAAGCCGCCAAACCATATGTCAGATGAGGCAAGATCAATGATTGATAAATATTTAAAAGAGTTTTACGTGGGACGAAGTGCCTAAGACGGGCAACAACAACAACAGTTCTGCTTATTTTTAATGCAACATTATTAATTTGAGATTTCCAACTTAAATTGCTGTCCGATACGACGCCAAGATATTTAACATGGTCTTCGCACTGAACCGTGGTAGGAATTTGAGCACAGTTATCAATCATTTTAATGTTAACCAAGTAGTTCAACTTATGTTGATATGGACGAAAGATAACATAGTTTGACTTTTTAGCATTCAGCATTAACTTATTTGCATTGAGCCAGTCAGAGGCTTTGAGCAGTTCGCTATTGACGGTTTTTCAAGAGATTTCAAATTAGAGTCAGCATACAACAAGCTCGTGTCATCAGCAAAGAGACAGAATGACAATTTCGCTGAAGAGTTATGAATATCGTTAATATATATTAAGAATAACAGAGGGCCAAGCACAGACCCCTGTTGGACACTACATGAGATCATACATAGAGTAGATAAGTTAAAACCCAATTCA
This sequence comes from Stylophora pistillata, assembly GCF_964205215.1. Taxonomy (NCBI): domain Eukaryota; kingdom Metazoa; phylum Cnidaria; class Anthozoa; order Scleractinia; family Pocilloporidae; genus Stylophora; species Stylophora pistillata. The sequence continues at coordinate 27,674,116 of NC_142523.1, forward strand.
GTTACTTGTGAATAACTGAGAAGGTACGAGGCAAACCAAGCATTGATAATTCCTCTGATGCCATAATGATTAAGTTTTAGAATTAAGATTAAATGGTCGACGGTGTCAACGGCCTTTTTTAAGTCTAAAAAGACCCCACAAGTGAAAAGTTTTTGGTCCATATTGTTTTGTATGACATTGACAATATCAATAATGGCAAGTTGTGTGGAATGGTTTTCGCGGAAGCCATACTGTGACTTAAATAGAATATCATTTTCACCAAGGTAGAATTTGAGGCAGTGGTACATTAATTTTTCAAATATCCGATTCAAAATAGACAGTAATGATATCAGGCGATAATTACCAGGGTTAGTCTCTTCATCATTTTTGTACACAGGAACAACTTTCGCTTTTTTCAGTTTGGATGAAAAGATGCCCTTTTGCACAGATATGTTTATGATGATGGAGAGAGGATCCGAGATAACACATCTTGCGTCATTGAAAATTCGAATCGGACAAGAGTAGAGACTGTAAGTTTTATTTTTAGGGATCAGAAGTATCTCACACTCAATCTCCTGTGGCATAACTGGATCAAAAAAGAAAGAGCTTGGATTATAATTGGGAGACAAGTATTCCGTAAAATAACGAGATAAACGAGGTACACGTGAAGCTAGATTTTTACCGATAGAAGAAAAGTAGTTATTGAAGATGTTAGAAATCTCAAGAGGATTGTTAGTTAAGGTGTTATCATCAGGATTTTTAAGAGAAGAAAGGAATTGTTTTCTATTCCTTTTATCGTTAATTAGCCTATTTATTCCATTCCAGGTGTTTTTCATAATTATTGTTTAAATTCTCAGCAAAGAATGCATGATAATAATTCCTTTTACTAAGCCGAGTAAGACTAGAAATTTTGTCTCTGTATATTGTTATAATTTACAAAATCACCCAATTGGAGGAGAGAATGTTTTATTTTGATGGATTTTCTAAGGCTGCTAGTTATCCATGGTTTAGAGAATTGCTTAAGCTTTTGTGATTGGAAACAGTCTTTAAAGGAGCATGTTTGTCAACGAGTGCCAATCGTGTATTGCAAAAGTAAGAAAAAGCTGTATCAACAACTGATCGCTAAAGTTAATTTGGCTTACCAAAGCATTAGAGCATTCAGAGTTAAACTTGCTCCTAGAACCAGAAAAGTCTCTGCGTTTTTGCTTTCCGCGTTTTGGCCGCTGAATAAAATTGTGAGAAATACAGAATTGTGAATAGTGATCGCTTATGTCAGAGATAATATCACCACTGGTAATTTCAACATGCACTTTGTTCTTTATAATATTATCAATAAGAGTGGCTGAGTTATTGTAAACACGCGTTGGTTTGTCAATAGTTGGGATGAATGAAAAGCTTTGAAGAGAAAGTAAGAAGTCCTGAGTATAACATTCAAGTTTCAGCATGAGGGAGGTTTATGTTGAAGTCGCCCATAATATATATTGATTTGTTTGAGGATATTAGTCTTTCAAGTTTATCATCACGATATGGAGGTCCCGTCTCCTGCAGGGTTGGGGTAGGAGACGTTAATTTCCCACACACGAGATTACTGTGTGATGGATGTCCTCCCCTGGGGTGGGATGGGTGGGAGGGTGGACTAGCACGAATGGTTCCTATGTTCCTTTCTAGTCCTTCCCCACTGCAAAACTTAATGCAGTGAAAATGGACTAAATTAAACTAAATTAAAATTAGATATTCTTGGAAACGCTTAGTAGAGTTATGTTGCCTATATATGATACCACAAAATGATGTTACTTTTCAGTGGAAATTGAATTTTGATCCATAGCGACTGGAAGGCTTCGTCAAATACCTTTTCAATGACAGTATACTTCAGGAATCATTAATAATACAAGCCAACACCTCCAGAAGCTAGAGGTGTCGGTACATATTCGAAAACATATCCAGGTATGCTTGGATTAAAATCCAATTCTTTACCACTAATTATTTTAGTTTCTGAGACCCCTATAATGCTAAATTCAAAATTTAACTCGTCCAATAGATGAACTTGAAAGTTTTCAAGATTTCGCTTAAGACTCCTGATATTATTATGTAAAAGACAGAAGCTCGAGTCACTGACAAGACTGGGAAGTTCACTTTTAAATTTGTAGAGACTATATGGGGAATAGTATCGACTATGAATACGATGATTATAGAGACCATGACCTGGATTGGTGTCTTCAAGTGCGTTTAGTTTGATGAGATTAAAGTCAAAAATGCTAAAGAGTTTATCTAGGTATTTTTTGGCCAGCAAATGGGAAGGTAAACAATTATTAAATTGACCATGAGCTAAGTTTACATTTAATCCAAAATACGGGAGCTCACGGAATAAAGATAGAGTATCACGAGAGTTTAGATCATTAGCGCTCAAATAAAACTAACTAAAATAGATCATAATAAATACTTATCGATCTGATAATGTCAGGTGTCCAAGGCAAGTCGCTGTAGACTACCAATGTCTGTTATCTTTATTGATGGGGAACCCTCACTCTTGCGTAAATAAATTGTGGAATTCTTGGCCCAGCAGAAGCTGTATCGATACTGTTCTTTAAATCTCTTCGCTTCAAACAACAGGTGTTTTTTTTTTGGGGGTGAGGTGATCGATGATTCTGACTCTGTCGAGAACACTATCAGCAGACAGACCGATATTTGATGGGTTGACTTGAGAGGTACTTTGTCGAGTTTCCATGACACTTGCTTTTGCAAGGTGTCTTACAAATTTACAGATGACCGGTTTTGGAGCGCCATTTTGTTGCCTCGAGGGGACGTGGTGAGATATGTCAATGTCTGACAAAAGCACTTCTGCCCCCATCTCCTGGAATAATTTTACTCACAGGGCGCTTGTTTCAGCTGTGGTTTCGCTGCTTTTCTCGGGCAGGCCAACTATTTTTACATTAAATTGGTAGCTATATTCCTCAACCTCATCAATGGCATTGCCAACATGTGTGACGTCAGCGCTAAGCTTATTAAGACAACAGCTTAATGCCTTGAGTTGATCAACGACACCAGAATTAGATGCTAACAGGTCATCGTATTTGTCACTCAGATATTGTAGACTATGAGACACAGTTTCATCATTCGAAGCATTGTTATTACTATTACCAGTCATTGCAGCTGCTTCAGCACCAAAGGTAATGGCCAAGTCGATCCAAACCTTCTCTTTCAGCTGCGTTATTTCCTTCGAAAGGGCGTTGACCTTATCCTTCAAATCTTGATTTTGTTACTTTAGCGAGGTAACTGACTCTTTTGGCATGATTTTAGTGAAAATAATTAACAAAAGGACTGTAGAAAAACGAAAAGATTAAGGTATGAAGCAGGAGCTCAAAATTAGACATCCATCTTGTCTCCTGACTGCTGACCGCTTTGCTTTGGTGGGAGGTATTATATAATCGTCATAATTTGGTTTTATTCGATCAGGTCAGACATGGAGTCTGCTACTGGTACTACGTAACCCAGTACAACCTGTCACATGGACAGGTGGTCAGCGTCTAAACTGGCTCCCCTCACCAGCTTTTTTTCTGTTGGGGAGGGTGTGGCATGTCACCCTTGCAGAACTAAAAACAACACCTGCTAAAGGGCAGATGAGCTCCTTGCGAGCCAACGGCCATCATGCAAGGCGGTCCTGATAGTCAACCCGCCTTCAGCTACGGAAACGACAGGTCCTGACAGTCAATTCGGCTGCAGTACTGACAGTATGCAACAAGCTTCTCTGCGATCATTTCAGCTTTGCTGTGTCGTCGATCAACAGGGTACTTTATAGGACTCTTTATAGTAGACAACTAATACTTTATCAACTCAGTTGGTAAAACCAAATTGTCTTTAGTTATAAATTCAATACCCCCATGTGCACCGACGCAAGACCACAGTTTCTTTAGAAACTTATCCCTTTTATTCATAATTGACTTTTATTAGTTTTGCATTTAATTGGCTGGGGCAAATTTTTCCCTTTGTTTCTGTTTTCTTCCCTTACTTGTCATTGTGTACTTTTTTGCTCTTCAGTATTTTGCCGGTTACGCTCCTTTGTTACGTGCTGTATGTAAGTTTAGCTAATATATTATAGTTTTGTTGTCTCACCCCTTTCTTTCAACCAGAGTTTTTTTTGTGTCTATCTGTAATCAGTGTTCGTAGAAGTAAACTTTTCCTTTTCTTGGTTTCCCCAACCATAAACCCTGGTTATACTCAGCATTTGGTAAGCAGCTTCATTTTCATCCTTTTTTTAAATTTTGTTTTGCAGTGGCCTTTAGATGGTTTGTTCGTGTTGTAATTACATTCTTTTCTCGCTCTTGTGGGAATTTACTTTTTTCTGACATTACAGTAAAACATTTGCTGAGGCATCATCGTGTTGTTGTTTTCTTCGAATTGGCCCTTGCCTGTTAAAGCGGTGCACATTGTCTTCAGTGTTCACCACTAAAAACAAAGCCACTCAACCAATTAACAACAACACTTACATTTGACAATCAACTCCTTTACTAACATCTTACCTCTGCAAACTCCCAGGCACTCAATTCCAACATCTCTTGCTCAGTCCATACCTTAGAGCGACGTCCCACCTTACTGAAAAAGCAAAAGCTTAGAAATTCAACCTCACTTTTAAAAATCCCAAGATGAAAAACCCTCTCAAACTGAAAATTCATAAAAAGATAAGTCTTCAGCTGCACTAATAACTAATCAAAAGTAAAATCTCAAAAGGATTCATATGAAAATTCGTTATTGTTTTTTTAATTTTGATAATGTTTTGTGAAAACCAAGAATAGGAGAGGGTTTGGAGAATAATTGTGGATACTGACATGATGTGTAGGGTGTTTTCAAGGGTTAAACAATTTGCTATTTTTTTCTTTTTGCTTTTGTATTATCATTTTGTTTGTAATTATATCTTTTAAAAACTGGCCCATCCAGACTAACATTGGCTACCCATGGGCCAGGAAAAAAGTTGAAAATAATTAAAAAATAATTATTTAAAAATTATGACTTGATGACAACACAATTATTGTTGTTGTTTATGTTCACGTTGTAGTTGGCAAGTTTTTATGTAACTTACTTGCTAACCAAGGCTCCAACTGCAAGAGTAATCAGATAACTGGGAATTACCACCTAGGGATGAAAGCAAATGAGCCTAATTAATATTACTCTGTTCTGCATTGTGGCCCATTTTGCAAGCTAAAATTGAGTTCAGCAGGCTTAAATGTATTTTAGCTTGTACACTTGTGTGATTGTTCAGCCTTTTTTTTGTGTAATTTTTTTTCAGTTCTTGTTTCCTCAATGCTTCCAAAGGATAATAAATAGTAAATACAGTTTATGTTCTTGAGCATAAATTTTTTTGGATCTCTCTCAGATATCATTTTAACCCCAATTAACCCCCTTTAAGAGTGACTGGCTTCTAATTTCTCCATAGAATATCACCCTTGAAGCAAATATAGGGGTCGAGAGAATCAAGAAAATGATCACCAATTTAATAAACTCTGAATAATCAACATAATGGTGTGAATAATAACAATACCTTTTTTTCTTTTTATTAATTTATCAAAAGTAATAAATGTTCTACCTTTTGAGTGAAAGTGTAAATTTTCTTTTCAGGATTTTGGGGATCATCGCAACTTCCTGTTCCCTCAGCACTCATCAATGCAACAAGCTCTTTAGGTACAGTTACCTGGTTGAAGAACATACTTCTTTACCAGGACCTCAATAAACTACAACTGTGACTAAATCTAAATAATAATTATGTACTGTGTAGATCACTAAACGTCTATTTAAGAAATGGATTCCATTTCATTGTACCTGTTCTGTAATCGATCAGAGATGATGTCAACATGAGTAAGAACACAGAGTGGGTCAATAATGTTTGTACAACATTTTGATGCCATCTATGATCTATTATGGGAAAATTCACTACTCGACATTTACGGAATTCCACATTGAATTGCATGTGAAAACCAATATCACATGAATTGTGAAGCGATAAGTAATGAGTCACGTGATAAATTTTCCTTGAATGGCATAACTGAATAGAAGTAAAAAAAAAAAGAAAACAGCATTACTTATTGCTGTTATCTATAAGTAGATGTGAAACAATATAAATACTTGGCCTCATTTTCAACTCACAGTTCTACACTAAATACCTTGCTTTGTTAACCAGTCAGAAAGCAAGATTTTATTTAATGATGTGATTCTACTGAATAGATGCACAGTAACATGAAATCTATTTGTTATATTAGTTAAGAAGCTAAAAGTTGTTAAAGGGGATGCCACCTTTGCATCCGTCCTCCAACAGCTCATCAGTAAGAAACAACCAAAATGTATGTGTAATTAAGCTTATAATTACATGATTAAACAAGACTTACCTGTAAGTTAAAGTTTGATCGATATTCTGTCTTGTCATCAGTCCGGAACGAAGGAGTCACATGAGATGCGCATGCGCATTGCCAGTCAGTCTTCAAAGTGAGTGGTACAGGAAAAAGGAACGAAGGAGGAAGGGAGGGAGGGAATAAGGGCATGTGACTCCTTCGTTACGGACTGATGACAAGACAGAATCTCGATCAAACTTCAACTTACAGGTAAGTCTCGTTTAATCATGTAATTCTATCTTGTCATCAGTCTACATCACTACGAAGTCACATGAGATTTCAAAGTCCTGTAACACGAAACAGTACTACAAGTAAAAGGGTATTTTATTAAGGGTAATAAAAACCCAAACGGAACAAACCAAAAAATACGAAATGCAACTAGCAGATCACTTGGCACTTGGATTCAACAGTACAGAGCCAAAGTTAGCTGAAGTATTGTACACTGGCTTAGCAGAACCTCGCAAAGGTACTCGCAGTTGACCAACCGGAAACCTTCATAATTTCAGCAATGTTCAAACCCTTAACCTTAACATTGGAAGTAGAAGCAGCCCTGTAGTTATGAGCAGAGTACTTAGTTACAGTGTATGTCAATCCCTGCAGATTGCAAAAGTCGCTTAACCCATCTGGAAACAGTGTCCCTTGCTACTGGCTTAAAGGGTTTGACATAGCTTAACAATAACTGAGAATGATCCCTACGCAAAGGGTCAGTACGATGGATATATTCCCTCAAATGTTACACCACACAAAGTTCCTTGTCCCCGGAGAAGGCCAAGAGTTCTATAGGCTCTAAATGTCTTCCTGGTTTAGTCTGCTTTAGCTTCTCATGGACAGAAATTCTGTACCGATCACCTAAGTCCTGTATGTAGTTAATGTCAAACTTATGGATGTTTGTCCACGTTGGCCTGTGGTAAAACACAGCAACATGGTTAACTTGAGTGTGAGTTCTTTAAGGGATAAAGCACCAAAGATCTTCAAATAATCCAACATAACATGAACATCCCATATCTCAGTGTATTTTGGGAGGGATGGCTTCAATTCAAAAATGCCCTTCATGCAGCAAACAACCAAGGGATGATCTCCAAACTTTTCATTGCTGTCCAAAATAAGGAGGGAAGACAGGGCAGAACGGGCTGTGTTAACAGCATTGTAACCAAGACCAGCCTTGTATAAAGAGACAAGAAATTCGACACCATTGTGTACTCCGGGTTGAAATGAATCAATATCCTTGTCATCACAGTACTATCTCCAGCGCTTTAAGTATGTACGGTACTGCTTAGAAGTACCCTCTCTCCAAGAGGCCATAAGGACATCTTTCACACTTGATGATAAATAGTATTTAGCAAGACTTTCCCTGATAAGAGACCGACTACGAGGTTGAGGTTGTGCCAAATTGGGTGTACTTCCTCTGGATGACTTGGTAACCGGAGTAGGTCCCTTCTTGCTTTGAGGTAAAGTGGTTCCTGTTTCAGCATCCCCAGAGCTTTGAGATACCAACCTTGGGCTGGCCAATCCAGAAACACAACAACTCCTTGAGCTTCCTCTCTCTGTATTTTGCTCAAAACTGCGGGAAGTACACTAAAAGGTGGAAAGGCGTAAATTTCCAGTTTAGACCATTGTAATGAGAATGCATCTATGGCGAAAGCTTCAGGGTCTGGTCTGTATGAAACATACTTCGGAAAAAGGTGATTAATGCAGGAAGCAAAGAGGTCAACGTCAGGTTGAAAATTTAACCTTGATAGAGCATTTTGGAGTGTGGCTTTATGAAGCTGCCATTCTGCTTCCCTTTGGTTTCTTCGAGATTCAAAATCAGCAACAAGATTTTGTTTACCAGGGATATGGGCAACACTCAACCAAACTTCCCTATCTATACACCACTCCCAAATTCTTTTGGCTAATGAGTTACACGAATCGAAATGACTCATTCCCATATGATCAATCACATTCACAGCTGTGGTATTATCACACATTACTCGAATGTGTGTGTTAACCTAGCCTTTAACAAAAGTTTGTAAGGCTAAGTAGATAGGCTGCATTTCCAGGTAGTTTATGTGGTACTGGGCTTCAACATGGGTCCAATTCCCCCTTGTAGATACTCTGTCATGTTCAGCTCTCCACCCTAAGAGGGAGGCCTCTGTAGTAATTTGATGTTGGGGTTCCCCCTGTGATATCACATTGTGGGCAGTCATCGCATTATCACACCACCACTGCAATTCACACTTAGCTTGTTGTGAAAGGAACATGTGAGCATCAAAATTTCCTTTTGCCTGCTGTAGGGCTAGACATTTGTCTTTTTCCAAGTGCCTGTAGAACAGGGGTCCGTGCCTCACCCCAGGAAAACTAGCCACTATTCTGCCAATTGCACTTGCTACTTCCCTTATAGATAAAGTGGTAGCTCGCAAAAACTCAAGACAAACAGTTTTGAGGCCCAAATCCTTCTCGGTTGTTAGTTGAATTGTCATGGTTGATGAATTACTGATAAAGCCCAGAATAACCAGCTCCTGAGAGGGAATAAAACTGGATTTCTCAGGGTGGACAACCAGACATAACTGATCAAGTAAGACTGTGGTATCTATAACATTTTTGACACAATCGTCATAAGTCCGACCTTGTAAGTAAAGGTCATCCAGGTGTGCAATAGATAATATGCCCTTGTTTGTGTAAAGCGGCTAAAGGAGGTTTCAGAATTTTTGTGAACTGGCGGGGGGCACACGACAACTCATTGGGAAGGCAAGTGAATTCATATAATTGATATGCCCATTTAAATCGCAAATACTCTCGATCCTCACTCTTAATAGGGATGGAATAGTATGCATCCTTCATATCTATAGATGCCATGAAACAATTGGGTGTTACCAGCTTAATTATGGTCTGAAGAGAATCCATCTTGAAATGATGATGTGTCACAAACTCATTAAAATTTTTTAGGTTAAGTATGAGTCTAAAAGTTCCATCTTTCTTGGGAAGCAAGAAAATTCCTGATACAATCTGACCCAGAGAGTATTTCACTTTCATAATAACCCCTTTTTGGAGCAATTTTTGTATTTCCTGGTTGATAACAGAATATTCGTGCTCATTAAAAGCATGGCCAGGAAGCCTGTGTTGACTAGGGTTCCCAAAACATCAGACAAAATTATAAGAGCATTAGTAAGATCCTTCCATGCTGCAAAATGACCAGCGACTCGCCCTACCTTAAAATTGTGGCAACAGGCCTGTAAATAACTTAAAAGGCAAGGCAGAATTGTAGGAAAATCACTTACCGAATCTCCTATTGCTAACAGTTGGTCAACTATTTCTTTTCGTTGAACTGAGGCTTTTTCTTTTTGTGGAATTAATTTTCTGTTGACCTTTCCATAAAAAATCTCTTTTAGGCCCTTTATTATAACGCTCCTGGTACCAGAACAATGGCGCCCTGTGTAAGGGCATCCCTGTGAAGAGTGACCCACAGATTGGCTAATTTTGCTACATTCCCTAGCATTTTGCAGCTGCTTGGCGAGCTCATCCCCAAATAAATATTGGCTCATCAGGGGTACTTCAGCACTGCAGATGGTGGAGTATTCCTGCTTCAAAGCAGGCTTGATCTGTTCTCTTTGAAAGTGAGCCAACTGGGTGTTGACATGGCCCAACAAAGCAACAACATGAACAGACTGCATGATCAAATAGGAACTCCATGAAATAGAGGCATTTTGCAACAAAACATTAGTTGTCTGTAGGGTCGCAAAAGTAACTTTACGCACTACTTGTTGCATATTGGACAACTGGAGATCAACTTTCCTTTTATTAGGATTAAGTTGGTTCCATATTTCGCGGTTGACTTTTGCGGCTTTGACGTCTTCACAATTTTCAGGTCGCTTATATTTGTCGAGCAGGTTTTTCAACTTTTCTGAAGAGAGTTTCTTTCCCCAACGCTTTGTGGCTAAGTCTGCCAATTGTTGCATGATTTTGTCGCCAGTGGCGTCATCATCCTCAAAACCATTAGCAATGTCTTGGAGGATCTTAGCCTCCAGAACGGGAGTTTCCCGCGCTTGGCCGGTGGCCCATGAGTGCTCGGTGAGCAGTTTTAGATCTTCATCAACAAAGTCATCCTGTGCATGAAGGCTTAAATCGTCGTCCGATGGAGTATTGTCTCGTGCTCTTTTAGAATTTGAGCGACGAAGGTAATGTTTATGTTGTGACTCGGACTCGTCAGTGTCTGATGAAGGATCGGCCGATCTTTTCCGGCCGCTTGACCTGTCATCTTCGCAAAACTTGGCTATAAGGCCCGCCATCTGGCCCATTGTTCAATCAATGTTGTTTAAAGAATTTAAAATGGGATGGTTTGTATTCATATCCACCACAATAGCCGTTCCCAGTGCATTGGTGGGGATAATCGCATGGTTTGGTGACGATTCACCTTCAGCACTCATTTTCCACTGGGAAAACTAAAAACTATAGACTGAAATGAATAAATACAGAAAAGGGACGACTCCTACCTTTTTGGATGCCGGCAAGAGGCAAGGAAAATGGAAGATGCTGAAGATTTGCAAATAAAAATGCAGGAACCCACTCATGAACGACAAATTTAACTAGCGAAATGCTTAGCACTGACTGGCAATGCGCATGCGCATTTCATGTGACTTTGTAGTGACGTGGACTGATGACAAGATAGAATTAACAATTATTCGCCGAAGGCGAGGTGAATATCGTCATATAATCCCCGAGACGGGGATTATTTGACAATATTCACCTCGCCTTCCGCGAATAATAGTTTTAATAGTATAATTTCAGAGCTAAACAACAGAGAAATTTCTAAAATCATAACATTTTAGTTTAACATTTCTATATAAACCGCGTGGAGCAGTTTATATAGCATCATATAAGGAACCGCTCGACCAATCAGATTGCTGGAAACTCTTTGTTCAGCTCTGAAATTATACTAATTATTAATAATATCCCCTTAACTCCCATGGGTGACCAAGACAGAATTTCTCGTTACAATATCAAAACAATAGTATTACTAACGATATAATATCCCGACGTTTCGGCGACTTCATGACGCCATTATCAAGGGTACGAATGAAAATAAAATTAACAAATGCGAGTTCAAGAGTTACAACTAATTTGCATAGGGGAGGTAACTACACAAATACTTTAGCACGGATAGAATCCGTTTGCACGTTCAAACTCAGTGTTAATTGTTTGATGTAAAGCATCTCGTTGACAAGACAATCGAATTTGTTCATGAACAAATTTGATTGTCTTGTTCATGAACAAATTCGATTGTCTTGTCAACGAGATGCTTTACATAAAACAATTAACACCAAGTTTGAACGTGCAGACGGATTCTATCCGTGCTAAAGTATTTGTGTAGCTACCTCCCCTATGCAAATTAGTTGTAACTCTTGAACTCGCATTTGTTAATTTTATTTTCATTCGTACCCTTGATAATGGCGTCATGAAGTAGCCGAAACGTCGGGATATTATATCGTTCGTTTTTACCTGTCTATGTATTACTAAATCTTTGTTAATAGTATTGCTAAGAAGACAAGTGAAGAGAATAAAGAAAAATATCAATTTGGGAAGTATTAGTTGATCAGATACCAAATTCTCCAAAGTTACATCTAATTTAGAAGAACTATATGGCAGACAGTGGGGTGAATTAGCAATAAGATCTCAGGAGTGATCTAAATCATACCTCTGCTTGGTAAGGTGTTTTTACACAAGGTGTGTCTTGGCAGGGAATGAGACTGCGAGCGTGAATGGCCTAAAGGAAATATAAATATTTGTCAGTCTAAATCTTAAGGCATGTAATGTGGTTCAGCGCTCCAAAGTGGACAGTATTTCATGTGTCACAAGTTTAAAAAGGAAAACTTAAAATCTCATTCAGCCTCTTGCCTTTATGCATCATATAGTAACTGTGGGCTAATAATCACATGTCACATACAACTCTTTTTCTGCCTCTGCAAACTTAACTTTTTTCAGTTCAAAAATTGAAAAATGTGTCTCTCACTCATATTATGTTTTGCTCAAGAACAAGATAAAAAAATGATTCTGAGTAGCACTATACAAAGCCTGATTACCAATCTAGCAAGCTTCATGTATCTACATGAACATACCATAAAATTGATTGGTTTTTTTTTTCTGAGGAATAACCTATCATCTTACCTGACACTGGGTGAAAAAATAAGGGTACTTTTTCCCAGCAGTCTGTTCAGGGGTGAGGAACTGTGAAGCTGAGGCAGTCTCAGAGGTCTGGTAACTAATCTTGAGGTAGAGCTTGGAACCACTAGTAAAAATCAATAAAAACTTGAAAATTTTTGATGATTTATACCAAAGGTTTAAAAATAAATATGAAGTCAATAACAGTTATGGGAGACATATATGGTGGCCTGTTATGGTCAGATGTGCTTTGGACTCTGCGTGCGAGACCTGGCTCAGGGCTATCATATATATTTCTTGGACAAAATGCTTTACAATAAAAAACACTAATGTGGCCTTGAATTACTGTAAAATATTGTAGAAGTCCGAGCTTTCGCCACTCAACGGCATCATCAGGGACAGATAAGATAAAATATTCCGCGAGGGCTGAATAAAAGGGAGAAAAGTGTCACTATGCTAATGAGCTAGTGTCGCTGTATCACAGTGCCTCTCTCTACCCAGGGCCTGGTTGTTTGAAGCATAGATAACGCTGTCCACTGGACAAATCACTATATGGCGGATAGTGCAGTGCGTTTTGTTAACGCTTATCAGCCAGATACCAATTTATCACACGGATAGTGTTACTCGGCCTTTACACAACTGGACCCAGGATTAAATGGGTACTAGTAAAATTGTCAGGGAAGCCTCATGCAGGGGTTTCATTAATTTTTTTCAGCAGGAGGGCCACTGGTTTTCACAGACAGGCAAAACTTTTTTTAACTGAACTGGCTTTTATAAGGGACAGTAACCTAATTCCTCTAGATGATCAAACCAGGTGGGCAAAACTGTCCTCACACCCAAGCAATTTGCTGAGTGCCTGGCCCTTGACGAAACCTCTGCTCATTAAATACTGGAGGTAACCTTCTGATGGACTGGTATCCCATTCAGGGGAGGGGAGGGGAGGAAGTAGTAATACCCTTGAACATGCTAAAAAAAAAAAAAAAAAAAAAACAGGATAAGCTGACCAGCTGGGTGGGTCACTTTGCTTGAGTACAAACTAAATAGTTACACTCATTGTCTGAGAAATAAAATTATCACCTTTTTAAACCATCAGGAAGTTCAATGTTGAGGGGTGTTCCAAATGCTTTGTGCTTCTCACCATAGCTAAAACTCAGACTCTCTCCATTACCATCCATGACACTGTGAACTGTCAAGTCTCTGGTATCAAGGGCCTTAATAGAAGAATCTTATCATCTTTACGTTATCAACCAAGCAAGAGTTCAAGATGGCTAAATATTGGCTAAGTGCTTTTTTTTGTGGTTAAGTCTAGGTCCATAAAAAGGCAAAAAAAGAATGAAGCTAATATCCATCCATCCCTACTGAACAAGCTTGGTCAATAAAGCATTGCAAAAGATTGCCCTTTCAATCAAGAATGACATGGTTATTTTGAGAACTGGGAAAGAAAGCCACTTTTTTATAAGAATGTTCGTGCTGACATTAACCGCAATTTTAGGAAAATATGGAGATCATACCCTGACGGAGAGTTAGTTAAGAATGTCTTTTTTTGCTATTTTTTTTTTTTTTTGGTTAGAAGTATAAATAAAGGTAAAAGAAATGTAAAATTGTGATCTGACTGGACAATCAACTAAAATATTGAGGGACATTTTTATAAAGTTATTTCTTGAATTGCTATACCACACAACTTTAAGGACAAGTTAAGAAGGATTTGTGACTCAAATGGCACTAAAAAATAAGAATGTTCAGCCTCAACCCCAAAATTAGACATTCTTCCAAGACAAAAGAGTGTAGTGTGATTAAAATTGGAATTTGATATTCATGTGTACAGTTGACAAGGGTATAGTAGACTGAAAGGAGCAAGGAAAAGCGATTTTGATTTTTTTTAAGTCTTCGTTAATAACTAACCGCAGGCAATCTTTGAGTCACAGCTTCTCCTAATCAGTTTATCTCAGTCAGGCAGTGACATTTTTGCTTTAATTATTCGCATGCTCGTAAAGTTGCGAACTCTTGTCTGTAAGAGTGGTAAATCTAGAAGGTGCCAGTAGTTGCCAAGCTAAGATTAATTAATGCATCACAAAACTATAAACTATGAAAACTTTCAGTTTGTATGCTGACTTCTCCTGTAGCTATCAAATTTGAATCAGATTAGCTTGGTACTCAAGAGCTGAGTTTTAGAACCCAACACGCAGTTTATGACGATATGACTGCTTCCCCATGAAAAAGACCAGTACAGCTGGATATGCAAAGAAATGACTTAAATATCCGCAGGAAAAGAAATACTATTAACAATGTATCGACAAGATAACAAAGCAAACTGCATGAAGCTGGCTTTTAGGGAAACACCCCTCTGATCACAAACCAATGATGAATACATTTCCCGAGTGATTCTGAATTCAAGTGGTAAGAAACTGCAAACGCTTTACACTTTGAGGCAACACTCTTGCATTGCACGTGTAAATGTATTATCATGCAAGGAGAGTAAAAAAGGATGTGCGATTCAAACTGTTTCCTGTGCAAATGTAAAGGTGGAGAACCCAGACTCGAGCACGCAATTTTCGCTAAGAGCTTACCGTACTAGTTCAGCCCTTCTAAACTTACGTTTCAAATTTGTACCTTTTTCTGGTGCATGATTTAGTAGCCAAGTTATTGAGCTCTGGAGTTAATCAGCTAAGAGTTTATAGTTATCCAAGAATATTGTAAGGTTCTCGAGCTAAACTGTATTTAACTTAACCTCGTGCCTTCTTACCTTCACTCCATAATGCTCATGCAAATGAAATTCACATCGAACCTTACCATTTTTTTCACTCCGTCCTCTTTCACTTCGAACTCAAGCTGAACGCGGCAATCGAGGATCTTTTTATCCATTAGGACATCGACGAACCAGCTGATGTATGTGCAGAGACACTGGTTTGGTTTGGAAAACGAGCAAGGATCATGGCCAAGCATTTCTTTGGAGGGCTCCATGACTTCACCCTTGGTCAAACGTGGTGTTTAGCACGCAAAGCGACAGGCAACAAAGAGTAAATTCAAACCTAGTCTTCCTCAGTTAGTTTCCGCACGTGATTGGCGCGCGTGGCTACACATGCAGGCGTTTGATCGATCATTATTTATCGCCTGTGTGTGTGTGTGTGTGTGGGAGGGAGGGAGGGTAGAAGGACTTAATCATTATGATCCCCCCCTCATTGGTAGTCAATTTTGTAGTCGACGACTGATCCCCATGAAATCCATGTGACCCCCACCCAAAAAAAAAAGATTCCTCCACGCCATCACCGGACTTTAAAATACGATTTCCGATTATAGAGCGTGAATCACGTGTCATGCTTCTAAACTCACAAAAACTCCCTCTCCGCAGTAAACAACAACTTGAACTTTCGACTCGCACATGATCAGATCGTGCACCTAAAACCGGGGAAAATTTGTCTGTAGCCACGGATTTTTTTCCACTGCACTATTTTTGAATTGGGAGTATAACAGAACACTCAGTGCGTGGTCATCAAGGAAATAATTAGTTTTGGTTCCTCACCATCTTCTATGTTCCTCTCAGTTTCAGCCCGGCTAAAGTTACAATAAAATGTATGCCACAACGAACCAATTTCCCCAGTCCCTTGGCACTTCGTTAAATCGAGGTTCCTCTGTAGTTTGGAGAATTTATTATTGGATCAACTAATAATCCGCTAATTGATATTATTCTTTATCCTCATCATTTGTCTGCTTGATATTGTAACGATAATGTAACGGAAAATTCAGTATTGGTCACTCATGGGAATTGAAGGGTCGGAACAAAAAAAAAATGGAAATTTTATTCAATTCATCATTTTTAATTGCTATTTGTTGCACAATAAAATACATATTTTTAAAAATTGACTGTCTAATTGCTTTCTTGATTCTTTTAATGCCTTTACATAATTTTATACAGTTCCCCGAAGAGAACCGTATGATAATTGAAACTGCAATTAATTGTTAAATTTGTATTCCATCCGTCGCATGAAAACCGCCTCCCGACCGTGTTGCGAAGACGGGACAGACAGTTACTCTAAGTGCCTTCAAGCGAGACACTAAATCATAACATTTCAGTTAAAAACTGATTAATCAACGTTATGGCAAAACGTAAACTAAAGAGGCAGTAATCATCACTCTAGAAAAACAAAACAATGTCTCATTTCGATTTGAAAGAAAAATCTCTTAGAACTGAGCTTTGTAATTCTTATGTGGACTGGACGTTGAGAAGCTGGACCTTCGGATTACTCCAGCGATTCTTCGTGGAAGTAATATTAAACTAAAAATGATTAATTAGCAAAAGGTGATTATTGTAAACCTAGATAACGACGTCTTATTTCTATCTAAAAAAAAAAAGAAAATTTTTTAAACAATGTCATAATTCTTAAGTGGACTGGACTTTAACAAGCTGGACACTCGGATTACTCCAGCGATTCCTCGTGTACGTACTCCTGTTTCATGTTGAGTCGGTCACATGGTTTGAAGCCCAAGAGACCCTCTAACAGTTTCCTTCCGTAAGAAACCAGTCGGCTATCGGAGAGGAAATGAATCACAATCACGGTGTTCTTGTTGTTGGCCAGAACTTCGCTTGCGCATCTGACCTGCCCCAATAGATGCACTTGAAACAGGAAGTGACTTTTGGTATAGATACAGCATTCCCAGTGAAGCGAATTATTTCTTGGTGAAATTCTCCCGTGACTGTACGACTTAAACGGCTCCGAATCATCTTCATTGTAATCGACTAAAAATCTATCTCCGTCTCGGACCATTGCGCTCGTATTGGCTCGCGTAGCTTCTAATGCCAACCCATCGATAGTGAAGACCTCGCTCGGAAAGAGCTTAAAGGCAATCGATAAGATCTCTTCCAGAAATTCTTCCCTGGTACAAGGCCTAACCTCTAGTGCAAGACGGGTAGCGACTTCGTTGAGTCTCTCTACATCGAGATTTTCCAGATCGATATGATAGGCAATTATGTCTTGTTTGAAAAGAACTTGATCAGCAAACAGCTCTTGTCGCTGTGTGTAGAACTTCTTCGGAGCGTAGAAGAGTTCTCTGGCCACATTCGGGTATTTTTTACGGATAAACTCTCGGTTCGCCTCGATCATTTTGATTTGAAGCCCTCGACTTCGGAATTTAGGATGGATTTTTTCCACGTCGCAGGTAGAGCTTTGGTCATCATTGACAACCACAAAACTCCGCAATCCAACGATTTGTTCTTCCATTTCTGCGACGAAGACAGCTCGTTTGGGTTCCGAAAGCCAACCTTGAAATCTGTTGGGGATATAGTCGTGATCTTCGTCCGCTTTGTCTTCGTAAGTTGCGTGGGAGAGTTCTACTACGGCATCGTAGTCAGCTACAGAGGCAAGGCGGATTTCCAAGTTCTCCATAGCAAACTAGATTTAAAATCACTTGCAGCACAAACACAAGTCGATCAAATGCAAAAACTTCGATGTCACGTAATGTTTATTAACAGTTTGATCTCTCAATGATTTTGTCAGAAATTCGAGATAATGGCTGACTGTTATGCACAATAGCCGATCTTCCAATTGGTTGTTTATCACTTAAAGGTAATTAGTTGTTCCACACAAACAACGTAAACAAAATAAAACTTGCAACAATTGTCTGTTTACAAATTCACAAACCCATTGTAAAGAAAAGCCATTTAAATGGTCTGAAGTGCTCTGTGCGGAAATCACGTAAGATTTCACGTAAATATTACTTTCAAACAACTTCTATAAACTCGCGTTTTAAGCTCCATTTTTTTTTAAGTCTCTCTGTGTTATGCTAATACGTCTTGTCGAGCAATCAAACTGAGAAGCTTTATTGTTTGAACGTCATTGTTTCTAAAAACCCCGCTTGGATTGCTGTTCAGAAAGGGAACATTTAAAAAGAAATTAAAATCCACAGGTTTATTTGAAACCTCATTCATATTACATTGTAAAAAACGTTTTTTTGTCTTTCATTTAAAAAAAACGCGTTCGCATGTTTCACAGGAAAAGGTAAGTGGTACTAATTTCCGCCTGCTTCGACTTACGTCTGCATGTGTTTACAGCAAATTCCCAAATCGCCATTGAATAAACATTGCTGTTTATTTTCTAGCGCTGTAAAAACAGATATCCATCTTTCGATGACCGGCTGTCTAACAGATACGCTAAAATAAAAATATATTCGAACTGAAAAACAAGGCTGCGACCATTATCCTATGGAATGACTCTCTTCAGAGATTGTCACGCAAGGGCGTGGCGGAAGTATGACACCCATTCTTCACTGAGATGTATTATTACCTACGCTCATAAGTCACGCAATGTTGTGATTGTGTCATAATCGAAACCATAGCTGCATTTAAAGATGAAGACTAAGACATCAGTGATGATTAAAGATGGATGGGAGATTGACCCGTTGACATTTCTGATTTCTTGCCAAAAAATTGACAGCTGCAGTCATTTCGTGTACTGAGTTGAGTCTGGAGATGGGGAAATGGATCACGCCAATTTTTCGTTTGTAACTTTACTCTCTAAATTTGAAAATAGAGAAGAAATTGATTGGATGCTGATAAAAAGGTTTAGCTTGCTGCAAAATTCCCAGAACTTAAAGATGAGATTCAGAGCCACCTAAAAAACTGATCAAATTCGGGCTGAAGTCTAGTTTGACAAGTTTTATTCAACACAGTACGTCTTGTATATATGTCTTTTCATTATCAAATGGAGCAATCATACAACGCACTGAAGCAAACCTTAGGGGTGTCCCAGTGAAATTTACCATTACTATGGTAACATGTTACAACAATCGATGGCCGCGCTCAGTCCTGGGGACTGGAAGAGGCGGGGACAGGGGCGGGTACCAGATGACAATTACATGACGAGTATCTCTAGAGGACCAAAATGGCGGCGATCTTGAAAAGATTTCCAAGAAGTAACAATGCTGGCATTTTTTCTGTAATCCATCATTGGAGAAAGATCTCTGCTTGTAGAAGTTTATGCTTTCCAAACAATTCCAATTACAGCACAGAAAGCGCGACATCAGCGGCAGAAGAATTCAGTCTTCGGTATTTGGACGGTAAACACGAAGGTAAATTAGATGTGGAAAGATTTTTCGTTAGTAAAGCAACTGATATTACGAGCGACCCGATTGTTCAAGAACCTATTTTTTATTTTGCACCGGAAAATCCTTGGAAAATTCAAGTTTAATTTATAAAAGCAATAGATCGCAATAGATACACGTACATAATTTTTTGCATACACGTACATTTTTGTAACGAGTCTTTTTCTTAGACTTATCGATGTCACGTGTCTAAATAAGTTATTTATTCATTCATTCATCGCACTTTTGTATCGGTTCACCGGCATGATTTTCCAAAGTATGGGATGATCTATCTTATTGAGTGTAGAACTCACACTCGTAATTTAACTTCCCCTCTAAGTTGAGATTTTCCAAATTTCCCATCATCCTGCATGGATTATTTTGCCGGTAAACCAACATGAAGTGCAGTCTTTGCCTTAAATAACCCCATATTAATAAATACCACACAAGGTGAATATTGTTTTTCACGCGTGCTAATTGGCTGGTTCCATAAGTAATCGATAAGCACGATTCACCTCTGGCAATCAAAGAGACAAAATTGCATGTCAATAGTTTACTTTCCCACCATGTTTTGATATATTAACGGAAACAAACTATTTTATTTAGTTTCTGAATGGGATATACTAAAAAAAAAAATTATTCACCTAAATGCAATCTATTATTTTTTTTATCTAAGAACTGTATGCATGGGTTTGCGCAGAAATCTTGCCTGGTTCTATGATCAGTTGAACTGAAATATTTCCAGAATGATGATAAATTGTATTCCCTCACAGGGATTGCCTTGTTTGTGATGAGCAGACCAGAGGCAAAAAATGCCATGAGCAAGAATTTCTTAAGACTGGTGAGACCCCTTTCATTTTGTTGTGCATATCAGTAAGGGGGTCAATTTCCACCCTACTTTTTGCCAATTTCCAGGGGTCATCGACTTTTGCAGCTTTATACTTCTTGCCTGCCCCAGTCCTAATGGGTGCTCTAGGATCACCCCTTGTGAATCCCTCTGTTACACTTATCACCTCCAGCTATTTCTTTCTTTTAGAATAATTTAAAGTGGCAATAACACACCCTTCCCTTACTTTAAGATAGCTTCATCTGAACAGCAGCAAAGGGGGTACAGGTGAATTGGAGACATTTATATGCCAGCCCTTTACAGAATCTTGGGTTTATGCAACTTTAGCAAATTCTCCATGAAACACAAGAAAATCCCTTATTGCTTTAATCATGTTTTTATGTGTTACAACTTTCTCAAAAATATGCACAAATCTGAGTGGAGTCAGACATGATTGAGTGAAAATAATTTTGTCAAAGATTAGCTCTTCACCAGAGGGGTACACTAAGTACCTTAGTTATAGCTGTTAACTTGATTTTGACAATAAGATCCTTGCAGAGAAGCATTCAAGAAGTTAGCTTCTTGTTATTTAGTTTACAGATGCCCTTGCCTGTGTGAAGTTTGACAGGAATGTAAGAACTGTTATCATCAAAAGTGATGCACAAGGTAAAAATTTCAAAAGTGATACCTCAGGCCAAGTATGAGTAGTAGAAGTGGAACATCAATAAAATAGTCTTGGGAACCCAGGTGGTTCTCTGAGTTGAGTAAAAGTAGCTTAGCTGTAAACAGTAGCCTCTTCCCCTCCAAACAAATTGGAAAGGAGTTCGTGGTGATTGTTGCATACTTAGATAGAAGGCAGCTGCAGGTAGGCTATCATGGTATCTTCCAAAAGAGATACCAGGTCATCCCTGGCAACTCCAACAGTTTGTCAAGTTTTCCTTGCAATTAATTTGTGAGCACTGTTCATCCCCGTGATTGGAGAAAGACAGTGTTGGATAAGAACGCAGGTAGACTATTGCTTTGTCAACCAGTAGAATTCTAGAACTAAAATAATTTCATGCTTGTTTTTGTTTTCTAGTAGAACTCTTATTACAGTTGGTATTACTCAAGTTTTTCTATCTTTTGTCACTCCCAGGTATTTTTTGTGCAGGAGCTGATCTCAAAGAGAGAGCCAAAATGGCAGCATATGAGGTTGGACCCTTTGTATCCATGGCTCGGGCAGCAATAATGGAACTACACAACCTGCCAATGCCTACAATTGCCGCTTTAGATGGCCACGCCCTCGGTGGTGGCCTTGAAATGGCCCTGTCATGTGACTTTAGGATTGCTGCAAGTAATGCTAAAGTAGGGCTGACAGAAACTCGTTTGGCTATTATTCCTGGGGCAGGTAGAGTTTTCATAAGATTCTGCTACTTATCCATGGCAGCTAGGAATTTCATTGTCTCTGGATGGAATGGAAGGCCATCACAAATGACCTAACTCCTCTTCCCTTAGGCTATCACAAGCTGCCTCACCCATCCCCCCTCCTTAGCATTTAGTAGGCTACTCTTCACAACAATAGGCAATGACAATTCAGAAGAGGTCCTGTCCTACAATTCAATCGATGTTATAGTTCTGAGAATTTGGTGTTGCATCAACTTACTGGTAATTAATCCACCAATGAATAATTTTATTTATTCTCATTACTTTTCTGTTTGATTTTTTATTGATGGAGAAATGAGGAGAAATTCTTTCTTGGTCACTCGTGGGAGTTAAAGGTTGACACTTTGACTCCCAAGATCGAATTAGCAATTCTCTCCTCTAATCACTCTACATTTCCTTGGAAATCAGAGGGGAGAGTTTGATGTTAGATCGTGATCGCACCCTCTGGCTGATAAGCCTATCTTTTCTCATAACCCAGTGCAAGATGATAGCATATTGAACTCATGGGAAGAAGTTACATGATGATCACATCTGGGAGTTAGAGGGTTTAAATCCCTTTTTTCCAATTCATAAAGAGTGCATCATTCATTAAGTCTTGTGTGCAAGTCAGCTAATGGTATTTCAGCCTTGACATCTGAAATGAATGATATCACAGAGCTTTTACAGGGTTGTCATTAGAAGGTGTAATAAATGTATGATATGAACTGAGTAGGCAGCCGGTATGATTGTGTTGCAAGTGTGATGGTTGCAAAGCAACAGGTCCCTCAAGGAGAGGGTTTCTGTGGGCGTGCTTCCCCTGAAAAATTTGAAATTTGAAACTCTCTAAGACAAGATTTTCAGCATTCTGGAACGTAATGAGTAACTGTGTTTTTAACGTCAGACATTAATTGATGTTAGAATTAGTCCAAAACACTTATTATCATCTTTGATCACACTTCACAAAGTTGGTGCAAAATGGTCTGACAGCCTGTCGGTTTCTGTTTTTTTTAGGAGGTACTCAATGTCTACCAAGGCTAGTAGGTATCTCAAAAGCCAAGGAAATGATTTTTACAGGCAAAATGATCAATGGTACAGAAGCCGAAGAAATAGGTTTGGCTGATTATGTTGCTGAACAAACTGAAACTGGTGATGCAGCATATCAAAGAGCACTTGTTTTAGCTGAAGAAATTCTTCCCCGAGGACCTGTTGCTGTGAGGATGGCCAAACTAGCAATTAACAAGGGAATCCAGGTAAGTCCTTTCTTTTTTAACCTTTTGATCTGCAAGAGTGACTAGTGACTAATTTTTCCTTTAAATATCACCACTGAATCCCACATTAACCTCTTCACTGCTTGCTGAACCTACTCAATGACATTCTCAACATGTCAAAAGTTAGAGAGTAATCATCAAATCTTTGGCACTGGAGAGGTAGATTGAACTGGCCTCTGAAACTGGAAACAAGCTAGAATTCTGGAAAAATGTTATATCAGTTTGTGTTGGCACAGAATTTCTCATTGAGTGGTAGTTAACATTAACGACGGGTTAAGGTCCTGGTCGTGAGAATGAAGGAAATGATCACGAACAAAATAAGTTCTTGATTGTTTACCAAATTTTCCTTGTCAACACCTTAGGCAATATATAGCGGACAGTATGGAGAATATGTGGACTGATCATGTTAGGGTTAAAAGGGTCAACTGATGATTGACGAGTAGTTGTATGGTTTCCCTTATTTGATTCTCTTTTTTCATTTTTTTTAATTCTCAAATCTCATGATCACATCTGAGGTTTCTAAATAAATACTAGACAAGTCTGACAAGTAAAAAAAAAAAAAGGGAAAAATAAAATTTTTTCAAAGTAACCCGCATTTTTTGTATCATCGTGACACCCTTTGCAAGGTAATTAAGTTGAACCCCTTAATCATTCAGTTAACAGTGACTAGAGGCTATTTTCTCATTACAATATTAGTGCTGAATCAAATACCAAGGTCACGAGAATAAAAGAATTGATCACAAACTAGAGGAGCTCTTGACTGTTAAGCAAATCCTCCTTGATGGTAGTATAAGAAATGTGTAGGGAACAGTATGGAAAATATGCATGCTAATGTTAAACCATGGAATGCATTCAATACAGCAAGGTTTTGTTATAATGAAATGGTTTTACTCCCAGAATATGTGATTTGTGTCTTCTTTCTTTCTGCAGGTTGACCTCATGTCAGCCATGTCATTTGAAGAAGGTTGTTATGCTCAGGTATGGGTGCAAATATTATTTTACTGCAGTAATGTTGCAATCTAATTGGCTAATTTTCCATTGTTGATAAGAGAGTACACACAATGCTACTCATGTCAATGTGTCATATTCCAACATGCCATGCACTGAAAGACTCGTTTTATTTGACATTGATATTGTGGTGAAAAACACAGTGGTTTGGGTGGTCTGTACTGTTATTGTCAAACAAAACAATGTTTTGGTATTTAAATTGAAATTATGTAAAACAATGTTTACATGAGTCAAAAGTTGTGAATTTTCTTCCATCAGGTTATACCCACCAAAGACAGACTAGAGGGTCTTAAAGCATTCAAAGAGAAAAGAACACCACAATACACAGGGGAGTGAAGAGAATAACATGACAGAAAAGCATGGACACGATGAAGTAAAGGTGCAACTGGAAAATAGAACAAAGACTCTGGTGAACTGTTTGACTCCCTAAGAGTGACCGGCATCTAATTTCTCCTTACAATATCACCCCTGAATCAAACATTAAGGTTAGGAGAATAAAGGAAATGATCACCAACTAAACAAGCTCTTGATTGTTAAACAAATTCTCCTTGTCAGCACCTTAAGAAATACATAGAAAACTGTATGGAGAATATGTATCGAATATATACATCGATGCAGAGGGAGAATCTGAAGTGAATGAAGGAGCCTCTGAAAGGGGAGCAAAATGGAAGCTCACCAAACTTGATCTGAGAGGAAATCAAATCACCGATGCCGGTGTTGTCAGTCTTGGCCAAGCATTACAGGCACCAACATGTAAACTCACCAGACTTTATCTGAATGGGAATCATATCACCGATGCCGGTGTTGTCAGTCTATGTCAAGCATTACAGACACCAACATGTAAACTCACCACACTTGATCTTACTGTAAATCAGATCACCGATGCCGTTGTTTTCAGTCTAGGTCAAGCATTACAGACACCAACATGTAAACTCACCACACTTGATCTGGGTTCTAATCAGATCACCGATGCCGGTGTTGTCAGTCTATGTCAAGCATTACAGACACCAACATGTAAACTCACCACAGTTGAACTGGGTGGCAATCAGATCACCGATGCCGGTGTTGTCAGTCTATGCCAAGCATTACAGATACCAACATGTAAACTCACCACACTTGATCTGGGTTCTAATCAGATCACCGATGCCGGTGTTGTCAGTCTATGTCAAGTATTACAGACACCAACATGTAAACTCACCAACACTTGATCTGAGTGGAAGTCAGATCACCGATGCCAGTAAACAGCATCTGATAAAATTTTGGGAAGGAATACCGCTTGTTGAGGTTTATTTTTGAAATGATTTAGGACTCGGCATTTTAAGAGTAGTAAGGGCTTTTGGACAAACTACGCGAAAGTTTAAAGATAATGGGAAAACGTAGACAATACAAAGGGTAGTTTTAAAACACCGCTTTACTTTTTTTTCGTTCTTCGAATGAATTCCATTCATCACCAAATCTTTTTTTCAGTTACTAAATCCTTAGCATAAGATATTTTTATGAAAAAGCCGTTTTGGATACTATTGAAAAGGGGTTTCATATTTTTTCCTGCTATATGATGATGTTGGAATGAATTCAACTATTTGACTTGTTATTCCTTGTTGAATCAGTAAATCCCTGTCTTCGGGGTACATTGATATCAAATTTTAAGCGTGGTAAAATATTTCCCCATATTGGCAGCAGATAATAATGATGTTCGGACCTGGCTAGGCAGGACTTGTCAAAGATTGACGTTTTCCTATCTAACGGCCTCGTGTTTAGCCCTATTTTACTATTAAAAAAAGGATTGTGATTTAGTTGTTTTAGATGTTATTTCATATTGAGTATTCGTTATCTTTGAGTGTTTGCATGTTTGTTGCAATTTTAATTCCTGTAGTGCGCATGTCTCAGTCATTAAACCGCGAATAAGCGTTAGATGAGGATGCCAAAAAGTTTACCCGCTCGATTTCTCAAAAAACGCGCGCATCTCTTTAATCAACGGAGTAAATACAGTCATTCGTATCAATTAACCATGATAGCGCCATCACTTTTATTTCTTTTCTTTGTTTGTTCTCGCCTCCCAAATGACTACAGCTTTATCTTCACATCCGTACCCTTCTCCATTGTCATCGTCTTTCTTTTCGTCATCGCTACCGTTAAAGCCATCGTAATCAGTATCATTATTATTAAACTTACCATAAACACGCAGTGTTGCAGAGGAACTAGTAGTATTTGCTTTGTTTTTCGCTTCGCACCTGTAGGTGCCTTTCATCTTTTTTGTGACACTTGGCAACTCTAGCAACGATTCTCCATAGTGATCGGTTCGATTGATGTCAGATGGGAGGTCACTATTATTAAAAACCCAGACTATGTTTGGTTTTGGCACACCTGAGGCTCAGCAACTGAGGTTGACTGGATACCCTTTGGTTACAGACTGGGTTATCGGAGACTTAGTGATCTGGGGAGAAACTTGAAGTAAACAGACCAACGGATTCAAGAAAGGTTCACATTGACCATTTCAACCCTTTCGGCTTAACCCTAAATAAAATTGCAAAAACAAACAAACAAACCACGCAATAAGTAAGCCTATCTTTTTTCAAGTTTTACTTCCCGTAACATGAGTACACGCACCAAAATGCTGAAAGGGACCTCATGAAGCATTTGTCTTAATGTAATAGTGGGTTTTTTATTTTTTAGATTTATTTGTAGCTTTAGTCGTAGTTTAGCTTCCGAGAGTACTAGCGGGGTATCTGTAGGTCAGAATTAACTGTATATGATCAGGAACCCTTCAACAGAGAAACGAACTAATGCTGGCAAAATGAAACTTAGTAAACATGGGAGTTCTTTTCAAATCTTAGTCTAACTTCGGTCACGTGACCCTCCCAGGCACGCCGGATTGACGTATTTCAAGGGAAAGCTCTTCATCAAAAAAGGGAAACATCACACACTTCTATTTCTGTAATCGCTTAGATCATCAATTGTTTGAGTTGGAAAAAGTTTTGAAATAAATCAAAACATGGCCGTTTGTCGCTTATTCCCGCTATTTTTGGAGTATTCTCTGTTATTTCGCAAAATGGTGAAAATTGCTAAGCTTGATATCGATAGCTCACAAATATAAAAACAGGACAATCATACATTTTTTTTATGTTCACACATAAAGATTTAGGTTTCTAATATTAACTATAGCGAAACATTTTTGTTGGCTTGAGATTTTGGATACTGATACCCACATCATGAATTCACTGCATTTTTGCACAGATTTTTGTGCATTTTTTACCAAAAACTTAAACTTGTTCAGCTGTTTTGAAAATTAGTATCAGGATAAGCCGTTTGGTCTCGATTGTAGGTTCATTGTGGGCAACAAGTGAGCAAAATTTGAGCGAAATCGGTGCGGGTTCGTGCAGACTCGTCTGCATGGTTGTCAGGTGGACACGCTTTAAAACTTTCTTTTTCGAGCTCAACAATAGGAGTTGGTATAGGTGTCTGATTGATTGATTCCCCTTGGATGGAATATAATTACCGCTGAAGAGAAAAACACCATTGATGTTTTGACAATTCTTCTTTCTAGATAACGTCATCCCTAGGAAAGCTAAGCAAGGATACGGCAATGTATCAATTTAAAGGAATTTTGCGATCAATAAAAAGCCATAACATATGCTTTTAACCTTTTAATTGCAGATATTAAATAGAGTGTGTGAAATAACACTAAATACAATTTTTTGTGTGATTTTTGTTTAGTACTGAAATAACGCCCATAAATCTACATGATCTAACTCCATTCAGTTTTCAAATAAGACTTCCGTTCTAGCACGGAAAAGTAGTGTCTGTCTACCAAAAACGAATTCTCCTCAATAGGGGTTCCTTTTTTTCTCATACGAACCGAAACCACTTAAGAAAATTAACCTAAATTTACTCACTCTATTAAGACGGTTCTCTCCGTTTACGACAAAAGCATTTAACACTTAAAGCAAAGCAATACATTTCAATAACAATGCAATCAATTGTTTTCAAATGCCAATGGATCGAGAGTTAAACAAAGCAATATGAGAGCAAACTGCATTTCAGGTAAAGAACATATTATGGAATCGATAATGTCAGCATACGGGTTACTTCAATGGTGATTAATACCACACAACTAATACATTACCAAACTACAGAAAAAAATTACCAAATTTCAAATATCCTTGGGAGGATTCTTTAGTAGATTTGCTACAAAACAATTTACGGCAGAACGTTTTCACTACAACAGTTCGCAAATTTAAGTAGTATGGACGGGCCGTTTCTCAAGTTTGTTTTGCTTTTTAATTGTTTGGATGTTACTATTTTATCTCTTTCTCTCCTGTTTTAATCAATTAAGAAAATTTAAGAAATATCTACCCAAATTCTCCTACTCTGAATTCAACTGAGTTGATTCAGTAATTATTTGTATCTTTAAACAATTAACTTGATGAATTATTATCTAAAACAAAGACCTCATTTGTTTCTCTGATATGGAAAGACCTTCAAATCATCGCTGTTATCACCCATAGTTTAGCACCGTGAAGTGACAGAAGGGTACCCTAACGACGGGCACTGGACCATTTTCCCAATCTTTTTGCAGCGGCCTTCTTTACAACTTCCTCACTTGGTCCTGCATCTTCATCTCCAAGATCTTCAACCCTGGAGTATTTTTTCTTGTCATAAGCTCCCAGATTAAGTAGTTCCTCATATGTCTGGGGTGGAAAGCAAGAAATAAGGGTTGTATACTTGCAACACAGCACTATGTACTATGATGTTAAGCTGAAAAGTGCAGTTACTTCAAAGGTGGACTGAGAATCTCTGTTGTTTTAAGAGAGATTTATAAACTGAAAATGGTGAAATGCGCGTAGATGGCGTGACGAGCATGAAAAAACCGCTGACCAGGGATCTAAATGGTTTTAGTTGAGCCGTTTACAGCACTTTGGGGTACAAAACCAATCACATCAAGCATTGCTCCCGAAACTAAATGGTGTCAAAGTACTGAGAAATCTTAGAGGTTTCAAAATTCATAAAATGTTGGGAAGTTTTAAATTTTTTAAAACAAACCTCTTCACGAATGTATTTGTCCATTCTTTGTCGCAGATTTTCAAATGGAGGACGGAAGTCAGGGTTAAAATTCCAGCACCGTTTCATCACATCATGCCTGAAATTAAACAGTGATACTCAATTGTCAACTACGTTTTTTGGACTATGCGAAGAATTGCAAGATGTTTCTTCTACAGGAACCCTTTTAACGAAACTAATGGTTTAGGTTCGTTTTGGGTCATCAAACATATCTGGACTATTTCACTCGCTCTGACCTCGTCGAAGTACGTAGACATGCATTAGCACAGCTGAATACCTTATGCTCTTAGTTCACAGTTTTAAAAGAAGGCAGCTTTTATAATTTGTACAGTGCAAAGAATTGTACAAGTAGAACTGTTAATTGTGATGTGTTGAATTTTACGCTATACATTGGAACACGTCGATATCGCACCAGAGAGGTGCAACTCACAGTTTTTTATCAACATGATCAGGCTTTGGCATCTGATATCCTTTTGTGACCTCTGCAACCACCCTGCCTTCTGACCATCGATCGTATGGAATTCCTCCTGTCAAGGCATAAGGACGTGTTCATGTGATATTACTGAATACATCACTGATAAAGTTGTTGAAATTGTAGTCAGAGAGCTACAATTTTAATAATTGGTTACAATTGTAAACACCTATCAGGCGAAATGATAAGAGTGCGTATAAACATGTTCCACGAAATTGCTGCGGCTTAGACGTCGTGTTCCTTTTTGACATCATTTTAAACAAGAAAGAAATCTGCCTTTACATAGTTTGACGATGCCCAAATCTAGATTTTCCTTAATCCTGCATGTACATTTACATAGCTTGATGATGCTCAAAAATAAATTTTTCTGAGTCCGTGTAGTTTAAAGTTTCTTCCTTTTGGTTCGGTTTTTGTGGTAGTCTCTAACAAGTGAACATTATGGAAGCCTTCTACTTCTTGTTTCATTTCATTTCATGAGATTAACTATCGATAAACAGTTTGCTACATATTAAGATGAAAACAGCGTTACTGAGACTTCATTTTTAGGTGTAAAAAGCATATGATCTGTACTGAACACGGGATAGTCCTAAAAACGAAAATTGTCTCACGTTTTGCCTGGAGGTTGTACAATTCCACCCGAACTCATTATCAGGGTTCATTTTTACAAAAGAAGTTAGACTACTTGATCAGTCTTACAAGACTTGGACATTACTCAATTAACTTAAGGCAAGAGGATGTAAACCATCTATATTATCTTGTTTAAGGCCCATTTCAGGAATAAAAGGCCTGGAAAAAAAGTAAAAACAAATCTTTATTATAAAATAATATTCTTATTGAACTTTACCAAGGGTAACTATCTCATACAGAACGATTCCATAGGACCACCTGATGAATATATCAAAAATATTCCACAGTTAATGCCAAGCGAATTTTGGATGTGAAGTAATAACAAAAAAAAATCAAATTGGGTGATCATTCTGTTGAGGTGAGGGAAGAATATACACAATACATACACATCACTCAAAGTGGAAAGTCCAGCGAGATTTCCCAGCAGAATTTCTGGTGCGGTCCATTTGATTGGCAAACATCCCTGCGGAAACAAACATTAAAACTTCTGTTTAAACTATCATTATCACAATTCTATTTGTTTTGCTTTGTTTTTTGTTTGTTTTTTGTTATTTTTGCTTTACATCTTATTTTTATTATTTTCTTCAATATTAATTATTTCTGGGTATCTGTTATTTTGCAAAGAAAAATTAGTGGTAGTGTAAACAGAAACACTGTGAAATGTTGAACACCAAAAGAATAGTTGGTCCTTCATGCACTTCATTCAGTTTGAAAAAATAAAGTTGTCAATTTTTTTAACGCGAAGATGAAACAAGTACGAGAAGAATGGCTAACGAAACTGAGAAAAGCAAAGGAAGTAAATATTTTGAGTCCTTGAACGGCGAGATGCATTAGAACTGAACATATTGGAAAAAATGAGTGCATGATTCAATTAAGAGAAAGACTCAATTAAGATGGCAATGGGAGAGGCACATACAGGAGGTTTTGCTCACATGAAAATTATGGATTAGTGCAGAATAAAGAAAGTATCCAAAGGAAACTTCTTTCGGATAAGTGCACACAGCCTCTAACAGAATGAGTTGGAGACAAAGGAGGAAAAGAAGAAACTCAAATCAAGAGAACATGAGAGGACTGAAGCGGGCCACCGAGTAGTTGCGATAGTAACGACAGAAGCTATTTGTAGCATTTGGCGAGAAAAGATGTCTGCTTTTCCAGATCTACATTTTGCTTTAAAAATTATCTCCCTTCTTCGGCAAAGTCATTTTACAAAATATGAAGCTACGTAATATAATTGTATAAAAATGTAAAACAAAAATAAATTTGCCATTCTTTAAAAATAGCTTTCAAGCAGCCCTATTAGAAAACAGAAAACATACTTCCTTTCGCAGAACTTTTTACAAACAACTTCAGTGAAATTTATGTACCCCGATGCTTAGCGTTTTACTTTGTCTTTTTCCCTTTTTTTTAGGTCAGTGTAAACTATGAAAGCCATGTTGGTGGTCGAGCTAAGTTAATTTCATGCTGAGAAAATGCTGGCGTTTACAGCTTGTTTCTGGAAAGCTCCACACTAAAGCAACAACAACAACAACAACAAAAAGCATTTCCTACCTTTTTGGCATTTCCATGGCCATATTTAAAGCTTTGATATGCCATGCCAAAGTCGGTCACTTTGCAAACATAGTTGTTATCGAGGAGAATGTTTCGGGCCGCAAGGTCACGATGGATGATCTACCAGGAGACAAAGATCCATGACGTGAAAGCTTCTAAATTATTTGATTTAACGACAAAACGGCGAGTTAAACGTCTGAGTATGTGCGAAGAGAAAAGGACAACTAGGCAGGCCATTATAGTTCTTCAAGGCTGTCAGGACTACGTCGTTTACCTTCTCAGGAAAAATGGCAAACAGAAGTGATGATGATGATGATAATTACGATAATCACAGTAATAATGATTATGACTGTAAAATAAAATTTAGAAATGGTAAACCAAAAGAAGACCGCTCAGAAAAACAATTTGCTCTTTTCATTACCTTCGTTTCTTGTTACAAATGTCGAGGGGCGTTCCCCTTTTTCGCTTTTTTTCTTAAAATTGGCAAAAAAGCTCGTTCTTGCTTTTTTTTCCTGTTCCTGTTAACGCAGCGGAGTGTCCCACAACAGACCAATATCTAATATGGTTGGCGCGTATCCCACCATCTTACCAAACTATTATGAAAATTACACTCATATCTTTTTCCTCATGGAAGTAAATATACCTTTTGTACAAGTTAACACATTCATCAATAACGTTTAGTTATTCAAACGAGGTCCAACCCAACCACGGTTTCACCCGAGCAATGGGCGTCGGGTTTTCTCTATTATTTGAATAAATGTCCCTCGACTGCATGTTTTCGGCTTTCTCGGCTTGGATCATAAAAATAAGAGGCTCACACAAAAAGTTCAGCTAACATGAAGATAGTTTAGATGGCAGTTTTGTAAACAACTACTGAACTTTGTTTAAATAACCGGTCCTATAAGTTTGACATCCGAAGTGATCTGCTCACTGTAATAAAAGTACCACGGCCCAAAGAAGGTCTCAGACTTTATATAAGTGAAACGTACCTACAAATGTTGGTCAGCATCTGAGCTAATGTAAAACAGTTTAAAGATCTGAGAGATTTTTTGGAGTTAGAATTGATATATGATAACAATGAAGGACTTCACTTACCCCTCTCGATCCAAGGAACACCATACCAGCAGCGATTTGTTTGGCAAACATCACAAGATCATAGTTGGTCAAATCTTGAGCCCTACCATCACCAAGATAATACCGATCCCTCACTCCTCGGCATTTTCTCAGATAACCAAGTAGGTCGCCGCATGGCATGTATTCCATGATGAGAATTGGGTGAACTTGAAGTGGCGTTAAAGAAAAAAAGGTGAAGGCTCATGACCACAATATCTATTAAAAACTTCGGAAGAGGACTCATTTTAAGGATTTTCCTTCATGAGACTTAAGCCTAAATTTTTAAATGAGAAAGCAAGATAGCCCAGTTACAAAGATTAGTGATATTAGATACTCTGGTCGTGCGTTCAAGATCTTCGTGATCGGGCTATCGATAAATGTTCTCAAAGAGGAACAATCTCGCTACAGCGCGCGCGTGTACACACACACACACACACACACACACGCACACACACACGCACGCACACACACACACACACACACACACACATACCCACACACACACAAAGAAACATAAAAAACAAAACAATAAAAAAAGAAACCACAAACTTCGTCCGATCAACAGGCCATTCTGGTTATGGAGCTCAAATAAAGAAGTACTGTAGTATTTTTAATAACTTATACATAGAAAAATGCTTTACTCTTAGTACTTACTTTGAGTTGTAACGCAGCCCATAAACTTTACAATGTTTGGCTGATTGTTTTCACCTATAAGTTTTCCCAGCTCAATTTCTCTCATCAAACATTTCCTTCCTTCCTCTCCAGCAGTGGCTACAACAACAGGGTATGTTGATGGATAGATAATCACATTGACAAATGCATTTGTTTCAAGCTTGAGACTGAGAACTAGTCTATTTGGGTTTCAAACCTTACATCTTCCTTTTACCATTTAGATGATTTTATTTGAAACCAGTACGTTACTCAACTCACCGACGAGTTCTCCCTAGACACTGCTGAGTCGAAACCAGCTTAGGTTCAAATCTTAACAATGGACCCTTGGTTTTCCTTGTTTAGCATCCTTAGGTAAATTATTTTTGTTGTGGCTTTTGTTCCGTATTTATTTAGTAAGTAAGTATTTATTCAAAGTCAATTGCACAGGCACTAGTTGCCCAGATCTCCCGAAGCAGAGTCTCATGACAAATGTGATTGACAAAGAAAATGTGAAAAACATTATATATATACAATATTAAAAATAAAAGTTATTCGATAGTAAATATAATATATAATGTAATGAGTTGATGCAATTTATATAGTGGTGACAAATGCTGAGAATAATCGTTGAAAATGATAAATATCAATTTGAACAATTGTTGCATTGGCAACCAGGAAAACATTGGAACTTTTAAACCAAAATTCTTTGCGAAGGCTTCGAGAAAACTCACACTAAATATTTACAGTGATTAACCCAACATTATGACGGAAATCGAGAAAAAGTGAACAATGTAAAGAGGTTTGAAATCGATGGCCTCGTGGCACCGTTCGGAGATGCCACCACCGCGCATGAATGAAAACTTGGATGTCCCGTATGAGAACCCAGGCGACGGCCGTGGGTCGACCATCCGCAACATCACAAATACTATCAAAAACCACCATCCACTCAGTCTATTACATTGCCCCCGTTAACCCGACACAGTCAACCACTGGAAAAATGGGAATGAGTCACTTTATATCGGAAGTACTTGCACTTTGATAAAACATAGTTTGAGGGAAAAGTAAGCTCCAGTGGATCCAGTTTAGGATTTAGAACTCGAAGGAGACCACCCTCACCCCCCTCTCCACCCCTTCAAAAATACCCGACACAATTATGTTTGCAAGGACAGTATCGCCAAACTGGCTGATTCTTTTCAATTAATTTGTTTGCCTCTTCTCCCGTTTGTTCCGTGTTTATCTGTGAGTGAAGAAGAGTGAGAAAATGTGTGTATTGATTCGAGAATAAACTTTTTTTAATCCACCCCTAGAATCTATATATGTATTAGTATATCGAATCAAAGGAATCTTACGCGTGAAGCATTTAGCGGCGACTGTTCGGTTTCCAGGTCTCCCATTTGGCGAACTCAGGAGAGCCCTCCACACGGCTCCGAACGCCCCTCGCCCAATGACTTCTTGAAGCAGGACACGGCTCACCTCAATCTCCCATTCATCTACCTCTGCATTCAATGGCTCCATCTGAATTGCCTGCTCCTGATCAGGACTGAAAATTGGAAGCATTACAAGTTTTCAGGGTTAAAACAAAGAAAAGTGATGAAGAAAAAAGACATCAGAAGCGAAAAAATAAATATTAATTTGCTAATATAATCTGATTTATTGCCCTGACTCATATCGAGATGAGCACTCTTACTGATAATGAGAAGACAAAGTTTTCGACAAACTAGAGACCAAGATTATTATGAAACACGTTCATAACTATGATTATGAAAATACACTCTGCAAATCAGATGAAGTTAAAAAATAGCCTCGTTGTTGGAAACCTTTTCAGTTGGTCTCAAAACCAGATTATTATGCTTGAATTCTCAATTAAAGGAAAAAACATTGAATTGAATGATAAAAACAAATGGAATTCAAAGACTTGTGAGACAAGAAAAAAAAAGAATTAACAAACGAACGAATGAAGCTGATTCTAAATAACAATTGATGAATGCTAAATATGCATATTGACCATGATAAAAGTAAAGTGATATTATCCCTGTGACAGTCATCATTCAAGGTCGTGAGTCATGAGGGGGTAATAAGTAAATTTAAATTTTTTGGGCAAAGCGAGACCAATGCTTCACAAAAGAAGAACCAAAAAATAGTTAGTTTATGTTGCTGACTATAGAGACAGCATGGAAAAGATTAAAGCATAGGGCGAGAACTCCACGTGTAGAAATGTGATCAACGAAAGATAAAACACTTGACTTACAGAGCCATAGCTGCAGTTCCAGTCGAACAATTCAATGGAGACAAAGGAAAAAACTTTGTATCAATTAATTCAATCAAGTATTCTTATAAAATTGCTCTACAATGGAAGCATGATTTGAATTTGAAAATATTAGCTAAACATTTTCAAATGTTCTCCAAATACCAACATCAATAATGTTCGCCATAACAGTAATTTAGAAAATTACAATTTCCGTTTGTTCGTTCTATTGTTTTTTTCTACGGGTAAGGGTTAGCTAGAGGAAACACTGCGTTAAAGTGCGGGGTGAGGTAGAAAAAAAGAAAAAAACTTGACCATTTTAAATTCTCTTACTTTAAAAAATAAATAGCTAAAATAAAACAGGGCAACTGGGCCTCACCTGCCGTTGGACGCCTGCAGAAAAAGCAGGCAATCAGCGAAATGACAATCACTGTTGCCACTGATCCACCAATGTAATACCACAAAGAATTGGAACCCTGCATGGCTCGTGGCACTTGCTTAGCTAATTGTGTCAGATAAATATGTGGCCATGGATAAATCTCAGCGATAATAACTGTTACAATAATGATAGTCATGTCACCGTCAGGAATGGTTGTGAGCATCCCAATTGTCTGTTATTTTAACCCCTGATTCACGCCTGTTTTTAAAAGCAAAATAACTGATTTTTATTATATAGATTTATAGAGAAATCTAAGGTTATTTTCTTGTGAGCTTACACGGGAAAAAAGAGTACTATGTAGGTATCTACATGTATAATGTTCTGCTACTGTTTCTAATCTCTTTTCAATTGAATAAACTATAAATATTTTCCCAGGAAACAAAAACTAATAGTAAACTTTAAGAAGAACGTAAGAAATAGAAGTTTTCTTCTATAAGGATGACCTCGTTGCTTGATTATTGGAGTTTTTTGTGCTTTCTTAGACACAACAGTAGCCTCAGCTTACCTTTGACAGATATTATTACAACGTAGCGGGCCACAAGCCCAAGCTTGTTGCGTCCTTCACAGGAGTATTTTCCACCGTCTTCTTCCAAAACCTTAGCAATGGTAAGTTCACTCTCTTTCTTATCCCGTTGTGTATAAATCTTTGCTCTTTCTGATGGCGAAACTCCATCTTTTTTCCAAGTTACATTTATCGTGTCTTCGTTGACCTGGCAGGTCAATGTGAG
Organism: Stylophora pistillata; assembly: GCF_964205215.1. NCBI lineage: Eukaryota > Metazoa > Cnidaria > Anthozoa > Scleractinia > Pocilloporidae > Stylophora > Stylophora pistillata. Next base: position 27,711,065 of record NC_142523.1, read on the forward strand.
GACATCTCCTGTTGTGAGTGTTGGATATGGATCTGGAACAATTTGAGCAGAGGCTTTTCCTACGTTGAGTAAGAGGTAATTTATTTAAAGAAATTCTAACTCGCATTTACAACTCTCCAAAGTAAAACAAAATTGGATTAAGGGAAGGAAAACAGACTAAATTTAACTTCATAAAAGGAAACTTTGGAACATGTCGCTTGGGATGAAAAGGTTTGGAAAAGGCTTCAGTGGAGAATTTGAGGCCCCATGTTTTCAAATGACTGGTAACCGTCGCAAGTGCCCAAAATTACATCTAGGAACATAAACAATCTCCTATGGTTCCAATACTTTAAAATTTTAAACTAACCTCTTGGTAAGCGTATCAAAAGGATTCCACAAATTAGTTAAGTAGCCCAATCTATTCATCCCCAGGTACATAGTCGAGATTATCAATTATGCGTCGCATAAATAATTGATGACTTTGCGACTTGCTTTTTCAGCTACCTATCATCGGGTTTTTAAAATTACGCGCGGAAGGCCTATTGTTCTCGAAACATTTACATGCAGCAGCCGCAAAAGCTAGAAATCTAAGTATCGTATTAGCGGTAAAGCGTACACTAGTTGGTTTTCATTGGTCGTGATTTTGTACTCCATCCCTCACAAGGAATATTGCACTTGCTTATTCACCTGTCAGGATGAACATCTACGCACGTTCACACGTCAACCCGCTGGTTTTAAAAGCTGGCTATTCAATATGCTTATGGTTAGCGAAAGCAGTTTGCGCCAGAATATCTGCCTGAGGCAATTGCATGCCAAAGTCATGTTGAAAATTGTAAAATCGGCAATCCTGTCAAGTCACTTCAAACGTATCACAAATTTAGAAGTGGGGTGTTACTCAGCTAAGGACCTGATTATCCAAAAAGTTTACCGGCTCGATTTCTCAAAAAACGCGTGCATCTATTTAATCAACGGAGCTATTACACTAATTCGTATCAATAAACCATGATAGCGCCGTCACTTCTATTTTTTTCTTTGTTTGTTCTCGCCTCCCAAATCACTACAGCTTTATCTTCATATCAGTTCCCCTCTCCATTGTCGTCGTCTTTCTTTTCGTCCTTGTTATCGTTAAAGCTATCCTAGTCATTATCATCGATATCATTATTAAACTTACCATAAACACGCAGTATTGCAGAGGAACTAGTAGTGTTTGCTTTGTTTTTCGCTTCACACCTGTAAGTGCCTTTCATCTCTTTTGTGACACTTTGCAACTCTAGCAACGATTCTCCATCGTGATCGGTTCGATTGATGTCAAATGGGAGGTTATCATTATTAAAAACCCAGTCTAGGGTTGGTGTTGGCACACCTGAGGCTCGGCAACTGAAGTTAACTGGATGCCCTTCGGTAACAGACTGGTTTATCGGAGGCTTAGTGATCTGGGGAGAAACTTGAAGTAAAAAGACCAACAGATTCCTTAAAGGTTCACATTAACCATTTTAACCCTTTCCGCTCAACTCTAAATAAAATTCCAAAAACAAACAAACAGACAAACGAACGAACAAACAAACCACGCAATAAGTAAGCCTATATTTTTTCTAAGTTTTACTTCCCGTAACATGAGTACGAACATGAAAATGCTAAAAGAAACCACATGAACTGTTAGTCATAATGTAATATTGGCAGTTGTTTTTATGAATTTATTTGTAGTTTTAGTCGTAATTTAGCTTCCGAGAGTACTAGCGGGGTGTCTATAGCTCAACCCTTCAACAGAGAAACGAACTAATGCTGGCAAATTGAAACTTAGAAAAAATGGAAGTTCTTCTCAAATCTTATTCCAACTTAAGTAATGAGTTATTATGCAATGAAAACGTATCATGAGATCGTTATTCCTTACTCATTAGTACACTTAAAAGAAATAAATAAAAAGAGAAAAAAATGTCCTTTTGTGCTGGCTTAAACTACAAAAACTAACACTTTCTAGAGTTACAAGTTTACTATATGACATCGACTACAGTATGGAGTTTACCTGTGACATCGATAAGGACAGAGCCGTTAGCTTTACCATAATCATTTTGAGCAGTGCATTCATAATATCCCTTATCTTTAAAAGTGGCGCGTTTAATGACTAAGATGTTTTTGGTACTAAGAAGCACTCCATCCTTGGTCCAGTTAACAGATATTTCTGGATCACCACTCCGATAACACTGCTCAGTAAACGTGGAGTTAACTTCGATGTTAACATTCTTGAACTCAAACTTTACACGGGGTGGAACTGCGAAGCGAGTAGAAAAAACACAGATTGCGAACTGCTAATATAGTAATTAAGGATTCAAAGTCCCCACCTCAATTCCCTTCCCCCCAATGCCACTCAAATACATAAATAAAAAGACGAAGATTAAACAAGTTTTGATTATATCATATAAAGGTTTCGAAAAACCACGTAGGCCAGGCTATATTGCTAACTGAGCTTTGAAACCATCACGCAGGAATAGATGTAAGATAAAACGGTCTGAAAAAACACTTATCACGAACCTGGTCTTAACAAATGAATCTATTGCAGTTAACAGGCGAAACTTTGGATGTTAAGATTTTCTGATGGTTTTCCTCAGATTCATTTCTACTTAGCACTTTTATCTCAACCAACAACACAACATGGATCAGAGAGACCAACTGTGCAAGTTACATAACGCACATAATTCCCAGAAATTCTGACTCGCACAGTAGGATCAGTCGTTATGGGAGCTAAAATTTGATATGTCTCCAGTACAACATAGAAACAGAAAAAGGTAAAAATTATCAAGTTTGTAGGGTAGGGCTCTGGAATAGAATCCCTCTAGAAATACGCAAGAAGGATTCTATTATTTCCTTTAGTTCTTCCCGTTTTTAAACAATTCTTAACTGTTTTAGAAGAGGTTAAGGGCGTAGAGCCACTAGTTCAACAGTTTATACTATTTATATACCATACTTTACCAACCAAGTTGTTATTTACTTCCACAATGACCCAGAAGCTCAAACCCAGACGCCTTAATTTAGAGTCCGGCCCACTGAACATAAATTTTCACCCAATAGACAAATAAAATGCATGACTATGAGATTAACAAACTCACCCTTAACAGAAATTTCGACGTATTTTGTAAATATACCAGCGGCATTCTCTGCTTTACAAGTGTACCACCCTTCGTCGTTCTTTGTTATTTTAGGGAAAAGGAGAGACCAGCCTTTTTTCTGAACAATCTTATTCTTGAGCCAGGATATCTCAGGCTCAGGCCGACCAGCTACAATTGCACATGTCAAGTTTACACTGTTTCCCTCTATGATGAGATTCCTTGCTCCAGAAATGTTTACTTTTGGTCGAACTAAGAGGTAAAAAAAAAATTAAATAAAAAATAAAAACAGAAAACGGTGGCATCACTAAACGGAAAAAACTAATCTTGTCCAATATCAACATTTCTCATAGAGATTTTATACAAATGTTTCAGGCCTATTTTGCGCAATTCTTATCTTCATTTCCACAAATTGCATTGGACCGAGTCAGGAGTTAAAGGGCAAAATAGACATCAATTGGGTGAGATACCAACAGCTTGGCCGTAAGCACTACAACTTGAAATGAGAATATTAGCAGTTGACTAGAAATATTGTTTTCTTTAAACAACAACAAACATATGAAACATATGTATGAACTGCGGTTATGAAACGTCTATATGCACGATCCTATATGCACGATCCTATATGCACGATCCTTGTTTGATTTATCATCTACGGGTTTATGTCGAATTAATTTGATGGCCTGTTCCCAGTTGGCTTGTTAGCTCAATTGGTAGAGCGCTGCACTAGTATCGCAGAGGTCAGTGGTTCGAATCCCGTACAGGCCTGAAATTTTTTCAGGTCTGATTTTCACTATTGCTCAAATAGTGCTTTACTGCGACGGATCGTGCATATAGACATTGTTTTCTTTGTTTGTTTTTTTCATATTGCAGACCTCTCGAACTTCGTATTAAGATCTATTGATAGTAGTCTTCCATTATAACGGACAAATTTAGAAGCAGACAGAAGGCGCAGTGATGAGAAGTCCGGTTTCTGCAGTTACTGCTAACCTTTACGTACAGAGTTTTGAAAAAAAGCGATCAATATTTAACACGATACCTTTTTTAAAACAACTTAAATCAACAAATGTAATAATGTTAAGGTTTCACCTCACATGGCTTTACATTACCCCCATTGGTTACTCACTCATAACTGTCACTCGTATGGTTTTATCACGGCTTGTGATCCTCTTTGCTCCTTTAGTTTGTTTCATTGTACAAATGAATGTCCCATCGTCTTCAGAATTTACGGGGTTAATAAGTAGGCTGCCATCGGATACTTGATTGAATCGTATGTGGTCTAAAGAGTTTCCTCCTTTTTTACTCCAAGACATCTGTGGGCTTGGTACTCCCTCGGCACCGCAGGTTAATAAACCAGATGTGTCCGCAATCAAGGTTTGTTTGTCCAGCGTGTTCTCAGTAAATTTTGCTGTCGAAAGAAGTGAAAAGAACCCCCGATATCATAGCAGTACTATTAAAAAGTCAGTAGTATGCTAATCTTACCCGTCATTATCCTGTATTGTTAGCCTGTGCCTGTATCTCTGTAAGCTGAAAAGATGTGTTTTCTTACCATTAACGTAGACAATGTAATATTGACTATATTCCATTCTGTAGCACTCGTATAATCCTGCATCAGACAACTGCACCTTGTCAATGAACAGTTCACCAGTTTCTTTAGTCCTGATTCTTTGAGAGGTAGAGTTTGCTCTTTGACCATTAATGGTCCATCTTGCATAACTGGTTCCATTACGTATTGAGCATTGAAGCTCTTCATCGCTACCAATATCAAAATAGAGTTCATTTTTCTCCAACACTTTTTTGTTCTCTGCAAGAAATGGTTCAGTTAGAGGATGTTATAAAAAAACTAGTTCATTTTGAATACCATCACAGATAGAGAAAGGAAAGATGAATGTATTTAGCTACACAAATCCTTAATATGACTAATTTGTAGATCATTCCTACCTTCTATTGGGTAAAGTTCCATTACTTCACAAAAAGTCATGTCAACCGTTGTTAATTTATGTTACATCCAAATTTTAAAATACGTGAAGACCCTGAAAGACCTAGGTAACCCTTCATCGAGTCATGAAATCCGATAAACAGCCATTGAAACCTTCATAAAAGTCATTTGAACCCTAGCTTAAGTCACTTGAGTCATATTACCTCAGACCAATTAAGTAAAATCACCAATAAGCTTAGTCATGTCACCCCAAACCAAGTCATTTCATCCCCAGTTCGAGTCATATCTTTATCTTAAGTGGAAAATATGGGAATAAAAATATTCTTTTTCGCAAGCCATACTCCAACAAACAGAGAGTCTAACTAAATCAGAGACAATATTAGAGATTTTTTAAATTGTAGGAGTCATAAAATTGAAAAGGGCTACTGGTCGACTAGATCTATAGCTCCGAGTTTTTAGCTGATTTTCTTTTAACCTAAAATGTCTAGCCGTGGAAGAGAGACAACACAAGAGAACAGAATCACCTTTCGGGCTTGACAATGAACGACTTACTTGGTTGACACAAAGCCTGAGAACCCTTGCCATCTGATAAACATTGGGGTGGGATATTAACCTTTCCATCAATACGAGCACAAGATGCAAGTTCTGGCTCATCTCCTTTGCAAGAGACATCTGACATTACAAAAGGAATTCCCTCATCCTTTACGTCTGAACCAGTGAATTCCGCCAAAGCCTCCTCAAAGCCAAGTTGACGACAAATGACTTTGACATCGTCAAAATCCCATCCATTCCTGCAGATCTTTGCCCATTTACCTTTGTAAAATACTTCCACTCTTCCTCCATACTCCACATTTGCACCATTCAAGCGAACAGGAACTTAGGAAATTATAAAACGTTAAATACACTGGAATAAAATTCGCTAATTATAGGAATGATAAATTTATGAAACATTACGAATGGCCATAAATCCCGAAGTGAATTATTCAGTTAGTGCCAACTTAGTGATTGTGTTCTTCAACATTCTCGGCATATTATTTTCTTTTGTCCGTCAGGCTACAAGTTTCATTGGTTCGGAAAATAATAGTTTCGATGTTGCAGGTGTCATTTGTTTTCCAGTGTGGATCAAGACGTTTACATTGCATATTGTTAGTCTCCTTGAGGCGATGTGGTCGACGATCCCGTTATCAAAGCATTCGTGTGATTCACCTCGCAAGTTTCATCATTATACTAACTTGAAAGCAAACAAGATCTAATTTATATTTGCAGTATTTTAGAACTGTTGAAAGCATGTTTTCGTAACTTTAAAACGGTAAACTTTGAGAGTGCAATCGGGAAATTCATATGATAGACTATAACCTCTGAGGGAAGAGACGTTCTGTCAGGTGTCAGTTGGAGATTTGGACATTTTCTTATTGCACGCAAAAGAGAAAAAATGGTAAAGGAAAAGGAGAAAAAAGTTTTAGGGGAGCTGAAATTAAGGATTCAAAAGTATCAATTTGACTATTCTTTTGGATACTATAACGTTTATGAGCCCTAAATGCATGATAGCGCAGGTTCTTATTTCGACAGCTATATTAAATAGTTATCTTTTAAGCATGTAACTAGAGTTGTAGAAATCAGCTAAAATCAACTAATCGACAATGGTTTGAGGGCTCACGAGGCGCAGTCAAGTGAGTCCGCAACACATTGGCCAGTCATAGTGCGACATTACTTCCAGCTGTCGCTGAATTTTTAATTTTTTATACCTTTCTTGTATCTGAGCAAACTTGGAGGACAAAAAATAATTTGTCTCGGGCCATTTTACCTCTCTGTCAATGTACTTGAAGTTATCGTGGTACAAAATACGGAAAATGAGTACAATTCACTTTTACCTTTGCAAAATTGCTTTTTCTTTGCCAGGTTTTTTTCACATGTAGTTGGAATGGTGCAGTTATGGTAGATGGATGTCTTGGAGGCGTTGCCTCTTTTTGCATACCATGTGTCATTAACATAGAGACCGTTGTTATAGTAGCCCATGGCCATGCAGGTTGATGTGAGATCACCTTCATCCCATTGACTGGTACAAAGCTTTTCCCAGCTATTGTTTGTGTAGATTTCCATTCTACCGACAGATGGGTTCTTCTCTGTTTTAAAACGCAGCGGAAATGCTTCAAAAAATTTTAAAAAAGGAAAAAATCTAGTTAGTTTGTTTTTGTTTTTTAATAGTTTTGATGATGAAAATAACATCAATAATAATCAAAATAATAACAAATATCCCAGCAGTATGCAGGACGCGTGTTATACATGGACTTCATATTGCGCCTTGGTCACCACAGAGTCACCGCTGTGGCTCAGTGGTAGGGCATAGGAGTGCGGAATCTGAAGGTCTCGGGTTTCATTCCTCATGGAGAGTTAGAATTTTATTCTGTGTCCCACGCTTGTGACAAGACGAACAACAACTTTCTCTATTTCGTTCTTTACCGAGCTCAAAATTTACCTTCTTTCTTATTCTATTTACAGACATAATGATGTTTGCCGATTAAAATGATTTAGCTGATTATGAATCCATGTCCTTAGACTTTTCCCTTGTATGCCATAGAAAACACCTAAATATTTCAGACTAGGGAAAATCTCAGAAATAATGGTGCCATCGAGGTTCAGTGAAACGGGTATGAAAAAGTTTTGTAATCAAAGTAGGACCCTCATATCGTTCATTGTAATAATTGCTATACTGAATAGAAGAGGAGAGGAGATTTTAAAACGAGCATAATCTGTAGCTATCAGCAAACGGTAACGACAATTTATGTACATGGAACGAGCTTTTTTCTCTTTCTTTCAAAAAGTACATGGTGAATTTTGTACATGTACAGTTATAATGCATTCATGAAGGATGTGAGACCTCTAATGAAATCCTTACTTTAAGTAATTTGCGGTTTTTACATGCGTGCCTTCATGATAGTGTGTGATTGAAGTTCAAACTCAGAATTTGTCCTAAATTCATTGTTATTTTAATATCTATTCGTGTATTCATTATATTTTTCTTTTTCGTCAGAGACATTCCTTTCACTAAAATCACACAATTAGATTCTTGTATGTTACCTTGATGACAGCTGGACGTGTTGCTACATTCTCTCAGCAGAGCTCTGGCCCCACTGCAGTGTTTCCCACCATATTCTGGTTCTGGATTAGTACATTCTCTTTCCCTTGTTTGTATACCACCAACTGGCTTGGTACAGATACTCCATGAGTTCCATTCGCTCCAGCCACCATCGACTTAAAAAAAGTACAATGTTGCCTTAGATTATCTTTGTAAAGTCTTTAAATGCACTCATGCGGATATAGTCAGGCAGTGTATTCCATAGCTTAGCTGAGAAGTATAAAAATGAATTAAGGCCATAACTAGTTGTTCTAGCTTTTCTAAGTGACAGTATGTAATTACCGCGAAGATTATAAGAAGAGGACCGATGTGAAAACATACCTCTCATATAAGCTGGAAAATGAGTGAAAAACAGGCTCTTGTACAACAAAATAAGGAAATTCTGGATACACCCATTATATAAGGAACTAGTGTTGACCTTAGTCAGAAGGCTATCATACGGCGACAAGTAATCCCTAAGTATAAATCTAAGTATTCTCTTATTCAACGCCTCTAGTTTATCCGTATTCCGCGCCCCGCAAAAGTGCCAAACTGAGGAACAATAATTAAAATGCGGTAAAATGTAAGCTTTGTAAAGCGTAAGTAAGGTGTCCCTCGAAATCAGTTTTCGAAATCGTAACATAACATTAAACTGATTATTGATCTCTTTGCATATATTGGATATGTGACTAGATAAATCGAGCTTATCATCTATTTCCATTCCGAATATCTCTAATGTGTCCTTTACTGGGAAGGAAAAACTATAGTCCGTTTCGCCAAGAACGAGACCCTGGTGCTTGCCCTCGTTGACTAACATCCCATTTTCCTGGTACCAGTGATTGGCTAACTTGACATTGTGAGATATGCACGCGTCTACTGTCGCTGGGTCGATGTGGGAATAGTATATCTGATGATCATCGGCGTAAGCGTTCAGCCTGGCGCCCTTCACGTAAAACAAGAGATCGTTGATAAAGAAGTTAAATAGCATTAGACCTAACACACTCCCCTGCGGGACCCCACGTTCAACGCTTTTCCAGGTGGAGAAGGTGCCGCCTATCTTGACTCTCTGAGATCTACCAGAGAGATAGTTCCTGAGTAGAGCGCCACTCTTGTCATCCATACCGTAGGCTATGAGCTTGGAAAGAAGGAGTGGTTACTGAATAACGTCAAACGCTTTGGAGAGGTCCATAGAGACCACCGCAACGAGCTCACCTCTGCCGCGCATCATCCTCCAGTCTTCCGTCAGCCTTAACAATGAGGTCTCACAACTATGAAGCCTCCTGTACGCGCTAATGAAATCTGAAAGCATTTCGAGATAAAACTCATGCATCTGCCCTTCTAGAAGCCTTTCAAAAATATTGTTCAGAACGGGGAGCACTGTTACAGGCCTATAGTTAACCTTACAAAACTCGTCGTCTTTTTTTGAACAAGGGAATCACAGTGCCCATCTTCCAATTTGCAGGATAAGAGCAGTTTTCAATGGAATGGTTAAAAATGTTTGTGAGAGGCTCAGCAATAACAGATGCAGCGTGTTTGACCAGCCGTGGTGGGATCATATCGTGACCAGGCGATTTACGAACATTGATCTCTTTCAATAAGCTTGCAACCTGAGGTTTGCCTGTGTGATGAGAACTGAAGCAAGCAGGTTCGTCTTTGCCCCTGTTTTCAAAGATTACTTTGATACTCAGATAATTAGCAACATCATTGCCATAATCCTCTTCCTCTCTCAAAGGTACATTATCAGCGATGTGTACAAAGTGTTCGTTAGATAATTCGGCAATAATTCGGCCACTGAATTGGGTTTTTAAAAAAGCGGCCACAATCGTTCTCAAATAGAGTTTCAAGCTTTCGTATAGTCTTCTCATTTCGCGCGGAGATGTCAGCATTGAAAAAAAAAGACAGCTTTGTACGTGGTACGAACTCTTCACCTCTAACTGTTTTCATTTTGTTGACAAAAATGTGGACTTAGACTAAAACTGTTCCTTCGAATTGCTATATTTTTAACATTCAGGGGTGTACACACAACGATTTTCACAAATTAATGTTGGTGTAGTCACTAAACAGATGAAAGGTAAAACCATTAGAAAAGCAAACAATTGACCTGTCCGCCGTTAAAACAACGTTACGCTTTCCGCTATAAAAACTCGCCGGTTACTCATTTTAGCGTTATACAACAATATAAATACTGACGGCTCGCAGTGAGAAGAATGAAGGCTTGAAATTGTATTTGAGAACGACGGTGGCCGGGACGCCTTGTTAAAAACAAAATATACTCGGAAACGGCGAGGAATATTCCACAATAATGCAAATGATGGCGAAAGATGATCGCCAAAAGCAATTGCTTTAAGCGTCTTCACTCATAGTTACACCTTTAGTATTTCAAAGAGCTTTGACTCGGTTACCCATATGCTAACTGCGACGAGTATTTTAACTCAAATCGAAACTCCTTCGAAGAAAGGTCGAGTTAAATTATAATGTCGCAGCATTACTCTGGAAACGTGGTAGAAACGTTACAGTATAATTTCGGAAGTTCGCTATCAATTGGTCTGCCGTCGACATATCGATTTGTTTACATCTAAGTGACTGATACATTTGCATATTCTGCCCCATTCTAATAACTGTCTCTACGCCTCGCGTACCCACAGCTGAAAATGACAATCAATGACAAAGAGAAACAAAAATGGCAGGGATACTGCAACAGTGTAGCCGATTACAGAGGACCCAAGCATATTATCAAGAATTTCGTACCATTCAACAGACGACAGCGCCGATACCGTAGTTTTTCTTTGTGGGCTCTTTTAAGGTCTGGAACTCAATAAGTTGTAACAAATCGTATCCCTTTGTAATGTAATACACTCAATAATATTATTACTCGGGACTGATATCGCCCGTATTGACTCTTGAGCTTCCTCAGGCTTGAGAAAATTCTCACCTCAATAATAATGAAACTTCAATAACAATTATACCTATTCCATCTTTTGTGTGTGTAGTCCGTAAGCAGTATATATGTGCAACCCTTGAGCTCCTATTTTTCCCCTTTCTCACTATCACCGTCACCTTCATCTTTATCTTCGTGTCCATTTATCTCCCCCATCTTCATCTCCATATTCATCTTCATGCTTATTAACAACTAGTAATAGTCTGCAAATATTCTACAAGCAGCTGATGGCTCATCTGGAGCGTCATGGTCTATTTTTTGAGCACCCGTTTGCTTTCCATCCGAACCGCTCAGCTAGCTGTTACTTACTTCACTGATTTCATCAGAAAGAAGGCCGACAGTGGAAAGGCAACAGGAGCCGTTTTTATTGACTTATCAAAGGCATTCGATACCATCAGTCATTCCGTTCTATTGAGTAAACTTTCCCGTTATGGTGTATATGATATGGAACTACAATGATGTAGTGATTGTTTATTTTATCGCAAGCAGATCGGTCAGTTTCATGGTGTGCCCTCTGAACCAAATCCAATTAACATTGGAGTTCCTTAGACCCCTTGATTTCTCATATTCTTTAATAATATGCATAGTCCCTTTTGTCATTGTAGGATTATCACTTATACTGATGATACGGGGACTTTTACATCCTCAAGTGACATCGATGCGATACAAACTAGCCTTTCAAAGGACTTAGATACTCTCTCTAACAGGTCTCGTGATGATGAACTTATTTTTAATCTGAAGAAAGGAAAATCTGAAATGATGCTGTTTGGTACCGGTAAATGCTTAAATCTGTTTCAAGGCTGTCAGGTCAAGCTCTCAGTGAATGGTTCTCCCATGAACACTATTACATGTTACAAGTACCTCGGTGTGCATCTGGATCCGACGCTTAGTTTTGAAACGCATTTTCAAAACATTTACAAAAAGGCAGCTGGATGAGCAAACCTCCTATGGCGCATCCGTTCCAGCATTGATACTGTTAGTGCCCAACAAATTCATCAATCGATGATTATACAAATATTTACGTATGGCTGCTATACTAGTCTTTGATGGTCAGAGTCCCGCAAACGCATGATCCGCTCCATTGAGACCCGAAGCCATCATTTCTCCGAAATGCAGTCTGCAGAACCGTGATTTTCAATTTTTAACAATTGATAACTTTTTGCAAAAAAGAGCGCGCTACTTCCTATTTGACATCCTTAATGGCACTGCATGCTTTCCATTGAAAGATTAAATTCAATGATTACATCATAACGCTTTGAACACTAGAAACAATGGGAAATCATAAACACCACCAAAGGTCAAACTGGATTTTGCGCACCGTAGCTTTTATTTATGTGACTCGATTTTTAATTCATTACCTCTAGTTTTAAGAAACATTAATTCTAGAGTTCTATTTAGGAAATCCTTAGACGTCTATTACTTGAAAATTTATTGTTTAATATTTTTAACGATTTTTAACTTAGTGCATTTTTGCCTTCATACGTATTTTAGTCAGTTTTATTTTACATATCTGAATAATTCTTATTTATAGCTTTAATTCTTAGCCAGCAGGACCCTGCTGATAACAGTACTTTGTACTGAAGGGTTATCCTGGGTAAAAAATTCGATTATTATTATTGTTTTTATTATTCCTGCACTATTCTTACGAGGTATGGAATAGGCTTAAAATAACTTGCTACGTCCCTTTCAAATCTGTCATTCTATATATCCAAATTCTAACACGGGTATAAGTTCATAATGACGTCTGGATTGTTTTCATATATCTCTTCCTAATTTTTAGTCGCTGAATTAGCAAATTTAAATTCGGTGAAATGTTTTCAGGGAAGTTTGTTTTAAAAAAAGATCGCTTTCCAACTTCAATAATAAATACTTACTAGATAAAGGCGCGCCGATAGTTGCTTTGACAAATCATAACGCGTACACCTTTACTAATTTTGATAATGTACATAAAGTCATGACTCGTCAGTCACTGATATTCATCGAGCATTTTGATGAGGAGTGAAATGGGAGGTCAATTAAAATCTCAAACGAATTTCTATACTGAATGCCATGTTAAAAACGATGGGGTGTCGAGATCGGTACAAAAGATATTCAACGACACTCCAAAGAACAATCGGTTGGAACTGCCAAACAACTATTTGCATACGTCTAGATACAAAATAAACTCACATCATTTAAATCAGTTGACATGTACTCGCTCTTTAAATGCCGTTATCAATGAATTTGTTTTTTTGTCATATTCATCAATTTTGAAGTCGATTTATAAGTGGTTTGAAGCCCTTAAATCTGATTTGGAACCTAAGAATCGGCTTTTTCCCCATATCTAACTGAAATTATATTGATTATGGACTCCAGCTCTTTATATTTATAAATGTGAACCATACCTCTCACTTTAATCCAGAATGTTGAGCTCGTGCTCCCTTCGCTGTTTTTGGCGCTGCATGTGTATTGGCCAGAGTCCTCCGATCTCGCTTGATGAATCGTGAGAGTGTTGTTGTTACTGAGACTCACCCCATCCTTAGTCCAGCTTACCTCAGGCGTAGGGCAACCTCTTAGAAAGCAATTGAACTGATGCGATGAATTATATCCAATCAACTGATTCTTGAGCTCAGGATTGATTTCAGGAGGAACTTGGCATAGAGTTGAAAAACACAATTCAAAGTAGGTGAAAAATAATAAAACAAGAAAAACAGAAAAACAAAGAGAATAACTAAAAGAGTAAAAATAAGTTAAGATTAGTCTGTGACATTTGATCCGAAAAGCTGCTTGCCTTACCCTCTCAGTATTTGAACAAATGCCGTATTACAATGAATGCTTAGTGACCAGCGACTCCATAATTGGCTCGATCAGTAATGGTGAGTATGTTTGTGTCACCAAATAACTTTCCATCCTTTGTCCAATTCAACTCTGTTTCAACAGAGACCCCTCATAAAGTATTTCGCTCGAGTTGCTGAATCTAATTTGACGAGCTTTTACTGCCGATAATTAATTTCAAGAAGAATTTTTTTGTCACCCATCCTCCCCCTTTTCCTTCCTTTTAACCGTTGCTCACCCCCTTGTTGTAAGTTCCAGTCTTTCCCTTGCTCTTCCCTGCTGTTCAAATCTATATATAATTTTCACTGATAAAATGCTAAGTACTTGCTCTCAAAAACTAATTTAACACTGCCTTAGGGAAACCCCTCACAAACAAATTTATTTCAATTGTGGAACCTAGTTTGACAGACTTCTCTCGCCAATAACTGATTGGGGAGGACCTTTTATCTCTGAAAAGGAAACTAATAATTAATTTAAAAGTTAACCCAATCCCCTCCCCTCTTCCCCCTTTCGACCGTCGCTCACAATCTTGGCGCAAATTTCTTTCTCTCTCAAGCTCTCCCCTGCTGTGAAAGTTAAAGATGGCAGCCATAATCATTTTGATAAAGAGAATAGAAAGCACTCGCTCGCCAAAGTCTCGCCTGTTCTATAGGAAAGTGTAATGATCTTTCCTTATTCTCAAGGAAAAATTGTGTTTCTTTCGCCTGACAGAATATAAGTCTAGCATCTATTCGGAAATCATAAAAGGCCTGTAAAATTAAATATATATATATATATATATTTTTTTTTTTTTTTAATTCAACGCGTTCATTTTTTTGTTTGCCCTTTCTTCTTCTCTTTTTCTTATTGCAAATAAATAAACAGGAGGGGGACTGAGGGGGAGTATTCTCGACCAGCACTTCTGGAGTCCTCTTGTTTCTCTTCATACATCAAACCACTTACATTTACAAGGCCGTGATTCCCGAGTTCTTGAGCAGTTAAATTCTAGAAGCAAGGTTATTCAGATAATCTTTTAAAAGTAAAACGATTAGAGTTTAAGTCCTCTTAATTCTGTTGGCGAAAAAAAAATGGTCATAATAAAACGTGAAGGTTCCAGGACAATTCCCAAATAAGAGAATAGGAAACGGACAAGGAATAAATTTAATCTCGTGTTAATATGATTTGAACATGCATTTGGTACTTTTCTAACCCCAGTAACAGTTAATGTTTGGTTATTAATCTACTTAATCACTTTCACCAGAAGGTGGCGAGGGTCGCACAACAGAGCGAGGCTCCAAATTAAGTGCGCCCAGTATCCCACCCATCCCACCCCAGGGGAGGACATCCATCACACAGTAATCTCGTGTGTGGGAAATTAACGTCTCCTACCCCAACCCTGCAGGAGAAGGGACCTCCATTTATTCGTCCCTATCCGAGAAGACTAGAATATCTAACCATTTCTTGATGTTACAGAAAGGTGGCAAATTCTTCTCAAATTATATTAAGACCCTGAGTGTTGGTCCGGCCGGGCTTCGAACCCTCGACCTCCCGCATAACAAACAGTCCAGCCCTCTATCCATTGAGCTAACCGGGAGGCGGTGCGCATCGAGTAACGCAGGGTGGCTGAACACAGTTTTTGAAAAAAAAACGCAGGGATTGTAAAAAACAAACATGCCGTCAAAAGAGCGGTCATTTTATTTACTCAACACGTACCCGCATTATCTGTGCTATTTTTCTCTATAGTTGGCGCAGTGTATCGAGGGCTTTTATCTTTTTTTACAAAGATATGTTACAAAAGTTAACGGTGCAAAGAACCCAGCATTTCTCAGCTTTTTCGTCGTTATCGAAAGAACCCAGTCAAATGCAGCGCATGCGTAGTAAGTCAAAAAGTTGCGATTGAACGGAAAATTGCTTTCTCGGAAATATGCCTATTTCTTAAGAACCACTCAGAATTTCACGAAATGTGGCACGAAAATACTTTAGGAAATAAGTAACTGGAGTATTGAAAACAAAAAACCATTTTAAACAAAGGAAATTGTAGAATATTGAGTGAACCTCCAACAAGGGATAATTAAAAGATCTCTCTGTTAAATTGTTAGCAAAATGGTGTTAACTTGTGAGTACCGTTACAAGCTTGTTACATGCAAATTATAAAGAAAATCTAATGACTAGATTTTCTACGAAGAAATTAATTGCCTGTTCATATCTATCCATGTCGCCATGGCAACGGCACATACGTCAGTCCAACTATCTAAAAACCAACGTTTGTTTTGTTAACTTGCTTGCCACCAGTTTTGGCAAGGGTTTTAGAGAAAATGGTGAAAGAAACAAAGGTATCAAAAACTGTGTTCAGCCACCTTAAATTTAAAAACAGCCTATATTGCAATCTCAGTATATAAGAAATTTCAATAAAAAGTTGAATAAATTCATTTGAATAAAATCTTTAAAATGCATTTTCAGTCTTAAAAAAATCCACGGGCAAAAACCAGCAATTGCACTTTCCAATTACCAGCATAAAAATCTCTTGTCACTTACCAACTCTTTCCCGGTACTGTCTGCATTCTTTGCAGTCGCCACTCCATGATGACCACGCCATACAACCTTTAAAAACAATAAGTTGTGCGAAGAAATCATTTGGGGAAATTTTTTACCAGCTGCTTAAATCTGCTCCTTGCCGTAAAGGATATCAACGTAAATAGTTATCATTGTCGATATCCTAAGTTTCTAATTTACAAGGAGACCTTGAACTAAAATCACTGCGTTAAAAAGATAGATGGCTTGAAGCTTATAAATCAGCCGCCTTACAGGTCCCTATTTATAAGCATCATCCATGTACTCCAAACATCCTCCAGGGATTTATCATGTTATCAAGCCCGGGAAAGTGAGGTTTTTCTTTTCTTTTTTTTTTCTACTGCTCAAATAGATGCCTGTACAAAAATTATTAAAGAAACAGACTAGGATTATAACGCTGTCACTTCTGAATGCCACTGTTGCTGTTAAAGCCCTACCAGAGGGTGGTCAAAACCATTCATATTCAGTCGCTGTAACACTTAAAAGTTTTGCTTCTATTATGAATCTTTGTATTGGCATCATCCACTGATCCACAGAGGAACACTGTTTCCTGCCTGTATCTGTTTATTGGGAACCATTCGTTTGTTCAATGGACTGTATTATTCCTACTAATAAACGATAGTTCAAGAATAACTACTTACAATCTGTTAAACGGGTTAGGATGAGGACGTTAGGTGAACATAAAAAGAAAGATTGCACATACGATAAGTAAATGAGTGGCTTAATATAACTTTGAATTACTTGGCAGCCACATCATAAGCTTCATGAACTAGCTGAACATGTTGTACTCACCCGCTTACAAATCATGAAAGTATGCCATGAAAGAGAAAAATAATTTTAAAAAAATCGTTAATTCACTTCTATTCTAACCAATTTGTTTGGTTTGTCTTATTTTTCTTTTACGTTGAAGTAAAATAAAATAACAGGGTTTGTTACAACAAACGATCAGTCCTAACATGACTGACATCTAATGATGATCACACGTACAAATATCGTTTATTACAGGACCTAGGTTTTCAGAAACACATTATAACTGACCAAAACTGATAGTAAAGTCTTTTCGACTTTAACACTTAACAGAAACAGTGATCGGTAATCGTCAGACCTATTCACCCCCAGATCCCCTTGCTCTGTTTACGATTGCAGTTTGCGGATCAGTAGCCAGGTGGTTCAGAGAGTCAATGATGTATATTAACTCACAGGAGAGTTCTTCATTAATGGGAAAGGATGATTTTGATAGTTACCTTCCCTTTCGGCTTGGAAGAAAAGATGAGATAAGAAAAGATGAGAAGTTAATGATGTGAATCTAATGTAAATACAGTTATAAGTTAGGGAATAGGAATCCATCGTAAATTCTAACTTACATTTTAGAAAAAAAGGAATTGGGTTTCAGTAACGTATAAAAAGCGAGTGATGGCAACAAACTTTACATTTCTGAAACATTTTCTCAGGATGCGATGCGGGAAAATAAGACCCCAAAAACTTCATTCAAACTACTGAAGATGGGTTGCCTTTCCAGAGTCCAGTTTAAATGTACATGTTTCATGTCGATTTCGCGTTATGAGTTTGACTGATTTTATGCGTCGTATGACCAGTCCTTGAAGTACTTGCGGTTTTAACTCTCCTCTGCGCATGGCAGAATTTATAGTGGTCGTAAGTCAGAAACCGTAAACATTTTTGTTTGCGGTCCTTGACGAGATTCAGGCGTTATCACAGAGCAGAAAACGTTAGCATTACTTAAGAGAATGTTCCTCGATAGCGGTCACAAGTAGATCAGAGGATAAAAAGTCAGTTATGGTAGTCTTCACCAAATCACAGAAATACGCCTTACACACACTGATGGATGTCAGCGTAGATTTCATTGATTAAAACTGTACTATTAAAAGGAAAAGCAACTTCTTATGGGTGTGTCTGTATTGATCCAGGGTCACATTGAAGTTTTACTTCGTCAAATCCTTCATTTTAACTTCTCAGCCAATCAGATGGAAAATCTTATTTCTCATAATGGCGTGCTTTTTCCAGCGCTGGATGCCAACTGCTTACGTTGAATATGAGTTCCTAGAGCTTTAACTGATTTTTCATTGTCCTAATTCACCGCTACAAGAACTTAACTTAGAATAAGAATAAGCAATCCATTGTCAAGTGCATTTTCGAGCACTGGATGCCAGATGCTTCCTTTAGATTTAAGTTCCCTTAGGGGGGAACAATAGGTTACAACAACTTGGATTTTTTAAAACTTAATCGACATGGCCTCCGAAAAGAATAAGTAATTCACACGGGATCCTATTGTAAATGGGATCTTAAGTACTAAAGAAAAAATTGTCGTTTTAAGCATGAAAATGAAGAATAAAAATTGCGCGGGAAAAGTTTTCTTCGACTTACCAGCTAGGTGATTGAAGAATTGGCATGTAAAGTAAAACATATAGAAATAAATTAAAATACGCACCTTCAGCTCAAATACATCCAGTTGTTTTTTAAGAAATGCTGCAAAATTTTTCCTTCACATAACACCTGTACCCCAGTTCAATAAGTTAACGTAAACGCGCTGTAAAGGCGCCATAAAAATACAAATGCTTTATTCAAAAATAAAGCATGTACTTACGTTCTAATGGTTTTATCAGAACCAAGGCCATGGAATAGAAACAAAAAAAAAAACAAACAAAAACAAGAAATCAAGAACAGAAAAATAAATGGAATTACCTAACTAGCAAATACCTAACTAGCAAGAGATATTCATTAATCGGTCGGCCAAAGCCTCTGTACAATAGCTAGTTTTGATATATAACTATTTATAAAATCAAGACTTAAATCCTTAGTATCAAATGAATGACAGTTGAATGTCACAGTCTCCTGTAGATGGCATGAAATCTTTACTTAAACTGAGCCTCTCGATCGAAACCGGATCCTTAGCTACTTATGGTTCACCCTGAATGAATATTTTTAAAAGAAGCCACTTCAAAACGGCTCAAAGCAGTTTTAGGCAAATACAACTTAGGTAGTAAGGCGAATTTCAGAATATCGTGTTTATTAGTGATCATTATTTTTCATCCATATATTTGTTCCTAATAATATTTGTGAAACGAAAATTTTAATGTCTATTACTACCAAGAGTACATTACAGGGAAATACAAATATACGTTACATGATGGTTACTGCAGTGGTGAAAGCAGTGAAAAGACATGCTAAACCCACCAAAATTACTATTAAAAAAACCACATACTTACCGTCTGTTTGTCAGTCAAGGTAGGTAATGGAAAAAGAGAAAAATTTTAGTAAGTGATGCACAGTTGTTATTCCTTTCATAGTTCTTGATCTTGGTATGGTTAAGACAAAGTGTCTTGTTAATGGAAAGCTTGCCAAAACTGTTGAGTACTTGAAATAGTGATCATATCGGCACTGAATGGGGAAGTCTGACCGAAAAAGAGTCTTTGACATATTGTCAACCACCATTGGTAAAAAGTTCACTTTGCAAAAATGTTCCTCTTGGCTGCAATTATAAATGACCACTGAGGCGAAAACTATGCCCGCCCGATTCATTGTCAGGAAAGCTTACAACTCTACCCTTTCGCAAAAGGAGATAACGAAAAATCGTAATAACTCAATGTCTCTCTCATAATGACTGACTGGTGCGTCAGAAATGTGAAAATGAATGAGAAATAGTAAAAAAAAAAAGAAGATACTTACGACCTGTTTTGTCAATGACACGTCGGTGACAAAATAAAATAGAAAAAGGACATAATTAGACTTAAATGTTGTGTCAGTTTAAAGCCGGTTTAATATAGAAATTAACAATGCAAATTAACTTTTGTCTTTGAAAATATTTTTATACTTATATCATAATCTCTCGCGGACACAAGAGATACCAAACAGAAACAAAGAGCAGTTGAACGCTCCAAGTTATGGGCTCCTGTTTTCGGATAAGTGAACCATTTACAGGCATGCGAAAACGATTAATGTTCCTTAACAAAAGATGAAGCGACATTTCACCGCCAAAAAAGGAAGAAAAAGAAAGGCAAAGAGATGATGATGATAGCGAGAAATAGTGACTGACTTACAAGAGAAACAAAACTTAATATACTTTGCAAAGCTAAGAAGGTTAAATTGTTTTATTTCACCAAAATTTACATGAATCGCAAACCACTTTGAAGAGTAACAATAAAGAGAAATGCTTCGGGAAGTGCTGTTAAATTTTCAATTTTTTAACGTATTGCTTAAAACATGATTTCTGAATTAAAATATTTTCTTACCCGCTAAAATGTCCATAAACCATAATTTTAAAGAGGAAAGAACGACAAAATAAATTGTTAGTTGAATTTAAGTGTTCCATACAAAATGATTACACATGTACTGACACAACACACTGATACATAATAGTACTGATTTTTTCTCTTTCACCGCATTTTGCGAATTCATTTTTGTGTTAGTAAGAGATATAACGTGCACAAAGGCCAATGATCCCACACTGAAAAAGGAAAATGACAACACACAAAGAAACTGTTGTGCGCGAATGTTATTGTACTTTTTTTTAAGTGGCTGAATATACTCTGCATAGGTTTTTTCACTTGTCCTAAAGTGATCTGATGGATACGTTGAGAAAAATATCGATTTTAGATGACTCAAGTTCCACCTACTACGCGATCATCAGACTGAAGAGCATTCTACGAAAGCAGAATTATACGCTCAAGTTTTTAATTAAAAAATTCCATGAAAGCTGCTCATGTCAACGTGACACGCACTCAAATAATGCCTTTATTTGACGTCGATATTTGTTGTCGACTAATCGGCTGCGCTTGGAGAGTCCACAACATTTTGACCACTGTGAGGATGAATATCATTGTCGATAAGAGTACAGACCACGCTAATCCACTGTCGGTTTGTTTAATGTACCTTAAGCAATCGCAATGTCAACTTGCTGGACAAAAGATCTGATCCGGTTAGAAAATGTCGGGCTAGATTGCAGAATACCCGGCCACAAAAATGTCTTACTTAAGAAATTGCCACCACAGTCCCGCAGTGGTGTTTAATAATGCTGCCCCCGCAGTCCGCAGTGGCAAGTCTTTTGCTAAACCGACCGCATCATTAAATAGTCATCCCCGCGCGTTGCGAATCGACCGCATCATCCCCTCAACCAAACTAAAGAAATGTTGATTAATTTTTTTTTTCAAATTCTGTTTCTATGAACTTTAATAAATAGTAACTACCGATTAACAAACAGCGAAGCGAACTATTAAATACAGTCATCGCCGCGCGTTTACGCGAACTATTAATAATAATTACACACATTTTAAATTAAACCTTACATACTTAGTCCGAAGAGGCGCAAGCTAATCGTGGAAAACTTTTTACTATATTTACAAAAGCAGTCATCGCAATTAACAAGGTTCATGTCGCCTCCACAAATAGAACATAATCGAGACTTGGTCAAGCAAACCTTCCCCCATTAACCACTGAATAAGTCTATCTTTATCGTTCAGTAAAATAATCAAGTTATCGTAACGCCATTTTCTCTGCTTTCCCTCATCTCGCGCATAACCTCCCTTTGGCATGCCACATTGCGTCTCCTTCTCTTGTTTTTGGGCTTCAGGTGGAGTTTGTGTGCTACTGCTGGATGGCCGGGTTTTTTCGATCCTATACACACTTGTAAACATGTTTCAATAAACTACCTTTTTTAATCAAAACAACCTCCTCCCTTTGTTTGTCCTAAGGATATGATATCTTATTAAATGTGAGAACAAAATTCTTTTAATTCCTTAACTTTTAATTTCAGAGATTTAACAACTCTTAAATAATGAACAAACGAAAATTGCTTTCAATTACTCGCCAGAACAATATCACTAGCATAAATCTTAGTGCCGGCGTCCCAAACAACAGCTCGCGTTATTCCAGTCATGTTAACCTCTTTCTTAGTTCACTGTAGTAAGCTAAGGATATGATATTCTAGTTATACTCGTGGTAATCCCTTCAAGAGTGTATACCGTTTCCAAGCTTTACAAGCAGAACGAACAGACGTGAGTGAATTTACAGCGACGATTGAATTCTATACGATTTCCTTACAGCAAGCTCTTCACTGACAACGAAATACACCGTTTTGTTAAAAATAAGGGTGTATCAGTTGGAAGCTCAGAAAGCTATTTTATTCCTACTTTGCTTACTACAACAGCCTTTATCCTCGCATGCAACGACTCCCGCGTTGAAGTCATTTCCACCCACAGGCAGCCTCTTAACCTGTTCACCATATTTGTTGGATTTCCAGGGACTGGTGAGTATAAAATATGTATATTTGGTTTTACGATGCCTTAACCAAAAGTTTCCTATTTTTTTCCTCCGTTCGCCAACGGTTTACATGGGTTAGATCGTATCTGGTTAGTCTTGCAAACCTCTTGCTAACTCTAACTTAACCGTTATTTTTTAAGGGCCCTTTTCATAAACAAGACTTTTTGTTTCTACAACAGGAAAATCGTCTGCGATACAGCACGCAGCCCAAGATTCCCTAGAAGCTTCAGACCTAACCTCAACTGTACTCAGCAAAACAACTTCGTCAGGTCTGGTGAAGCATCTGGCCAAGAACAAGAAAGCCATTCTATTATTTCCGGAGGTGTTTGACAGAATCAACAAATTGATGAAGTCAGACGAGGACAATACCACAGGAGACGTCCAGCTACTCTGCAAACTGTTCTCTGGTGAGCGCTGTTCCTATCACTACTCAACGGAAGACACGAGACTAATACCGCCTAACACTGCTTTCACCATCCTTGGCTCAACACAATTGTTAAACGCCGCCAAGCTCATCGCAAAGATGGACCATGGCCACGGTTTAATCGACCGAGTTTTATTTGCAACTCCTCTAGCTTTAAGGCCTACGCTTTCCGAAATGGAGGCTGCTAAAGACTACCTATCAACCGAAGTCATGAGCGATTTCGAGGAAATCTTTCTGACTATTAATAATATTGCCAACAATACAGTTTACACCTTTGAGGACGACGCAATCGCCATTGTGCGAGAAAACCTTGACATGTTTGTCGCAGAGGTAAATGAAGCAATTCAAGACGGCACAGTGCCTCCAAAAACCAAGACACCAGAACTTATCCCCCGCCTAGCTACAGCCCTACACGTCTTCAATCACGTCATAGCCGAACTGCTCGCTGGCGTCCCTTCCACGGAACCTCCAACCAAAATAAGCAAGTCAACACTGGAGAATGCCTCAGTCTTCGTTAACCATCTTGAGACTCAGAAGGGAATCTTATGTCAGGTAAAGCAACAGAAGTTTATTTTAAAGCAACATATTTTACTATTAAGTCGCATTTTGCCTTCATTAGAAAGGAATGCCCTCCGTCGAAAGTCTTTGGCTACGGTAACTGAATTTTACCAATAAAGCACTCATTGTAAAATACTCGTTTATGTTTTTCTTCCCAATTCAATCCTTTTCTTGCATGCCTTCATTCTTGTGTAACTCCCTTTTATTCTCCTCCAGTTCCCCAAAGAAATCATTAATTCGTTTTGAGATAAAACGATCGAACAACCAACGAACGATTCAGTCGAGGAGAGCATCCTTTTGTCACCTGGACCGGCAGTAACGTACAAAGCCTTTAAGCATGGTAAGAGATCATCTCCAACAATCGCTGAGGCCGAGTACGAGCGCGCCACAGAGTCCTCGCAGGCGGATGGGTTTGGAAGAATAGTACAATTCCTTGTTCCACGGGCTAGAGCTACAAGCAAAGTCTTTGTGAAGTCGAAACCAGACACGTATCCGACCACAGCACCAGTAACACTTTTAATTTTGAAGCACGATTCCTGGTTTTGCTAATTTAACTAAGTCCGTCACTTATTTCTCGCAGTCTCTTGATAAACAGGCAGGCGATGGCTAACTGAATTTACTCTGTTTCTTTGAAACAGAGCTGGTATTACCTTGTTTTATACCGCAAAATGAAAACGGGAACTTGGAAACTTGCTTGAGCAAATTTGATAGCAAAAGTTGCAACTTACTTGTACAGGTTGAAACTTGCTCGACTCAAGCTGTCAATCAATTACCAATGACGAGGCAAAAGTTTGCAAGTTTGCAATAAAAAGAATACCCAGTTTGACTGTAAGCATCTGAGGCTTTATTTTTGGCTACAAAATTAACTATCAAGCTATAAAATTCAAATTTTTTTTACAACAATCACCACAATAGCTAATTACTTTCCTTATATTGTTGTTGACACTAAAGTTTTGAAACTGATGCAAGTGACAACACATCTGGTCAAAACAAAAAAATAATTGGTCACGTGATAAAAATTTTTAGTCATTTCTGTTTAGGATAGGTACACCATCATTCACTCACGTTGTGACCCCTTTGATTCCTCCTAGAGTTTACTACTCTTTCATCCTGCTTGTTTGCCACTTGGGGCAATCCCTCATTCCTCATGTGGGTTAAAAACTCCACTGATTTTGGCCTTGAGGGTTTTAAAGTAAATCTTTAAGGCACCTGTGACAAAAGCAATTCAAAAATTATATCACAAATCTTGATCATTGTCCAGAATAAAATAAAAATACCTCTGAAAAATAGTATCACTAAAAATGTCTGAATGTTGCACTCATTTTCTTTGTTTGATATTGGATAAATGGACCCAACAAAAGAATCTTCAAAAGTGACCAAAGTACATACAAATTAATGCAAACACCTTAATTTTCACGTTCTTAGTCAATCATATCATCAATGGATAAACTTAGCAGAATAGCTGTGTGACCAGGCTCACAATTGTGCATGACATTGCAATATTTTTGTTATAATTTTAGAATTACATCTTCAAAAACTATTTCCTATGATAATCAAATTACCATACACACAGGATTTGCATCATAAATTTCCTTTAAGTCGCACCATCACACCTAACTATTTCCTATGATAACCAAATCATCCTAAACACAGGATTTGCAGCTAAATTTCCTTTAGAATGATCACACCTTACTTCCAAAATTTTAGAGGATTTCCTGCTATTGTTCGATTCCTTATAAAAGAAGTACAGTTAGTTAGTTTAACTCAGTAGTTCAGAGTGTCAAGACCAGCACTTACAAGCTCAGAACCTTTGGTCACAAAAAAAGTAACTCCAGTACATGTAACCTCAAGTTAGTGACCTATTTTACTGAGGATTTGCTTGCAATCACCCTTGCTTTTTATCAGTATTATTTCTTTTGTACTTTCCTGTATAAATAAATTTTATTGTGGCTATAAGTCTGTCTCTTTGTTCAAATAACAACATCAGAACCTGCCTCGGTCACAGCTAGTTTAAGTTAAAGGCTAGAGAGGAACTATGGAAGTAAAGTGTCTTGCCCAAGAACACACAATACAACACACTGGTCCAGGCCAATGCTCAAACCCAAATGTCTGATCCACAGTCCAATGTGCCAGCTATTAAGCCACCAAATATTATAGTCATAATTATAGAAAATTAATCTATACTTACACTCTAATATAACAGGATCAGCCTCTTTGAAAGCTGATGTTGCTCTGACACCTCTTTCGATTGCTTGGGTAACCTCAAGGTTGGTGTGATCATTAAAACTGAAAAGCAAAATGATGTTAAGCTTTTAAGTACTTGGGTTGATGTATTCTGTAACTCAAATTAATAGAAACACTCAAAACATATATTGTTCGGTAGAAGTTTGGAAGAACCATAAAACTTGCTAAACACTGGCCAATGGCTCATATTCCCACAGCATTTCTCATTCTCCCAACTTACCTATGACAGTTCGACTATCATGCACCATTTCACCAGGGCTTTATGAAAACACAAAATCATACATATCCCTGATCATCTGAGATGGTCGGGGATAAATCGGGAGTGCCGCTATTTACCTGATGGCGGCCAGATTTCTGCAATCATTCCCAACATATGAAAACATAAATTGGCAAAATCTGGGACGATCACGAAACAGCGAAATCCCAGAGCCTCTGGAACTTTCCCAACATACATGTACAAAAACCCAGCTTACATCACAGACAGTGCATCTTAAAAATTTGGCCAAGTTTTTCAAGTCTGCCATTCTCAATCTTGCCCAATCTTGACCATCCTTGTTTCTTTTTGGTTTATTGTTACCTCTTTGGTGTTTTTTAACTTAGAAAACTAAATTTGAAAGTAACTTTTGTACATCAGCAAAATGGCTTAAAATATCATGACATAGCTCCTTTAAAACTACATACTACAATAACTCAACAGTAAATTTCATCGTTTAAAAACAAAATGACCGTCTATTGTTATGATGGCTATGTGCATGAAATCAGCAACAAAGTGTTATCAACAAGCTGTTATCAACAAGCTGTTATCAACACCGTGACGTCTCAAAGTTCAAATAACCAAAATACTGTACTCACCACCATATCTCGTGGAAGGTTTTCACTTTTCCTTTTTTTCTGCCACTGCGGGTGCTGATTGTTGGCCTTGTAAGTTGTCAATTCGACGGTGAAAGTGCCTAGACGTTAGCGGTGGCTCGGAAAGCTCGTCAAAATCAATCCCTGCATTGCTCGATCTGTTTCTGTGAGACATATTACAAAACTGCGGAGTAACTTTTGGTTAAAGGCTTGCTTCAACGAAGACGTGACACTTGGACGAAAGACGCTTTAAATTTGAAGTGACGTTTGAAATCCCGCCGATTATGTTAATGTCCAAGAATTCGAATTACACAAAGCGTCGCGCGAGGGCCTTTAGGGATTACCTGCGCATGCACTTCCAAAAATTTGCATATTTTTTTTGCGGACCGGAGTGCAGCGGCAAATGTTAGTGTAATGCTCGTCAGTTCTCGTCATTTGTTAGCTCAATATCTTTTCTCAATTCGAAAAGGAGGGAAAAAGAGTTATTACTGCAGTCACTGTGATGACTTTCTCAGTCGAGGTACCCGATCCAGACATCTCGAAATTGCCTCTGAAAGTGACAATAGCGCTAGCGACGTCAAGAGAGATTCTGAAGTACACTGCTTGGAATCCTACGATAGTTTTGAGGATCATGAGGAATACCTCAGTGCAGATTTAGCCCTGTCCCTATCCATTGTTCTATCTTTTTTATTTACTTTTAACACAATGACATTTCTCTTCTTTTCGACAGGCTAATGGTGGACATTGGCTTGGGTTTTTACTAATAAAATACGAACAGTACCGCAGAAGTTAACAGTCAGTTCAAGCAACTGTATGGCTTGCACCGGTCAAGTCACGCAATTCCTTGTACGAGCCTCTACCAATATTTAGTTTGTTTTAATAAAAATCACACTTTTGATCCAGACAAAAAATGCCCAAATCTTAGTGATCTCCTTAGAGATACAAAGTAGGGGAACTGAATAGATCACCCAACGGGGGACGCGAGTGAAAAAAAACGTCTCCGTGGGGTAAAATAGGGTTCGTATGATGTTGAACACATTTGTCTGTTTTGTCTAATATTTGTCCTTGAATGAAATATGGCTTCATATTTAAACAATATTTGTCTTGCATTTATCACGGACAAATACGATAACATATTTGTCACCCATTTGAAGTCTTTGCGACCAGGACAAAAATGTAAAGTCAGATTTGTCTCACATTTGACCTAGAGCCAAATTTGTTCAAATCCATTATTTCATCCAGTGTTAGGGTTTTATCTTCTTTTTAGGGTTTTGGTTTTCCCCCAGCTAAAAATAATCATTACATCTAAGCATCTTAGAAGAGTTAGACAAATTTCTTTCATAGACTACGGGACTGCGGAACGCCATTAAAACTTCACAATGACAACGGAAGAGAGTTTGCCTTTCTTAAATGGGGGTAGTCGCTGGCATTTTTACCACGAGGGCTCACAAAATGCATTTCCGAGAGCCGCTCGCACTCGTTCCGCCTTTGTCCGATGAGAGTAAAAAGGCTATTGATGGAATAACTTGCGACTTTTAGGCGGATAGGCTATTATCCTTTTAAAAAGGCTTTAACAATTCGGGCTAATTTCGTGGCATCAATTTAGTATCCTTTTGTTTATATTTTTCTGCGCAAATTTTTATTCATCGACTCTGGGACTGCGGACCGCGGTGGCATTTCATCCTACTCCTTGCCCTTTAACAAATTTCATTCAAAGACAACAAGAATGCGTACCGCGGTGGCAGTTTATAGTACTCCTTGCCCATCTGAACACATTTCATTCATCGACTACGGGACTGCGGACCGCGGTGGCAGTTCATCCTACTCCTTGCCCTATAACAAATTTCATTCAACGACAACGGGACTGCGGACCGCGGGAGCAGTCCACTTATAACAAGCGTGAGTGGAAGGGTATTCTGCAATCGCTCCAAATGTCGCCTTGAGAACAATTATTTTTATTACGATTAGGAATTTTACAGAGAGAAAAGGCACATTAACACACCAACTACAATTCATAAATAAAACTCAATTATCAGTTATGGAAAGGATGACAGGTTCTGCGCGTATTTCACTTGTTGATAATCAACTTGCTTCATATAATTCAAATCCAATAGATACCATCATCGTAACTAATAACTATTAAGGAACGTAAATGTTACTTACTCCCTGATTTGTCAAATTTGCGGTCCAATGTGCCAGGTTAAAAGGAAAATGAGGAAAACAAGAAAAGAAGAAAGTAAATGTACCAGAGTAATCAGGTGCAGACAAGAACTTAAAGTGAAAAAGGCAAATAATAACAAAAAAGGAAACTGTTCTACATGGATGATTCTCTACTTCTTTTAAGTGGTTGAATATACTCTGCGTAGGTTGTTTCACTTGTCCTAAGGCGCTCTGATAGATACGCTGAGAAAAAACATCGACTTTAGATAACTCAAGTTTCACATACTCGGTGATCACCAGATAGGAGAGTTTTCTACGCAAGTAGAATTGTGCGCTTAAAAATTAATTTAATTAATTCAATAAGGAAAATCCTGTACGATTGGAATTGCGCTTTCTATTACTGGTCACGATAAGGAGCTTTTTACCACAGTTGGCAATAATGTCGCAATCTGATCGGCCAATTTGCCATTGTCGATATGAGTACAGACAACGCTACTCAAGTCAACGTGGCACGCACACTAATAATCTTTTAAGTGATGTCGATATTTATTGTGGACTCACTCAGCTGCGCTTCGGGATTCCACAACATTTTAACCACTATGGGGATGAATATCGTCTTCAATAAGAGTCCAGGCTACGCTAAATCAATGTCAATTTGTTTAATGAAACATAAGCAATCGCAATGCCAGCTTGCTAAACAAAAGATCTGAACTGGTTAGAAAGTGTCGCCTTCACAACAATTATTTTTCGCGAGGATTAGGATTTTTAGAGAGATAGAAAGCACATTAGCACACCAACTACAATTCATAAATAAAACTCAATTATCAGGTACGGAAAGGAAGACAGGTTCTGCGCGTATTTCACTTGTTGATAATCAACTTGCTTGAAATAATTCAAATCCAATAGATACCATCATCGTAATAACTATTAAGGAATGTAAATGTTACTTACGGGCTGATTTGTCAAATTTGCGGTCCAATGTGCCAGGTTAAAAGGAAAATGAGGAAAACAAGAAAAGAAGAAAGTAAATGTACCAGAGTAATCAGGTGCGGACAAGAGCTTTTATAACATAACCAAAGTAAAGCGCGCGCTCTGATTGGTCAATTTAGCGTCCCCCATTTGCCCAGGGTGTACGCTGCTGACGTGAGCAAATGCAAAGACTCTTTTTCCGCGCGCGCTTGTTTTTTCTGGTCACGTAAGATTTGTTAAATAAACGGGAACTCTTTAGCTACAATGTATCAATGTTATGTTATAAAACAAATGGTTAACACCACAGCGTACACTATTGAGTTATGGATGCACTTGGGAGGTTTGCTAAGCACTCAAGAAGCTAGAGTCGCTCTCGGCTATCGCCTCGAGCGACTCTTACGCTTCTTTCGTGCTTAGCAACCTCCCGCGTGCATCCATAACTCAATAGTGTACGCTGTGGTGTTTACCATTTGTTAAAAAGTGAAAAAGGCAAATAATAACAAAAAAGGAAACTGTTCTACATGGATGATTTTCTACTTCTTTTAAGTGGTTGAATATACTCCGCGTAGGTTGTTTCACTTGTCCTAAGGCGCTCTGATAGATACGCTGAGAAAAAACATCGACTTTAGATAACTCAAGTTTCACATACTCGGTGATCACCAGATAGGAGAGTTTTCTACGCAAGTAGAATTGTGCGCTTAAAGTTTAACTTAATTAATTCAATAAGGAAAATCCTGTACGGTTGGAATTGCGCTTTCTATTACTGGCCACGATAAGAAGCTTTTTACCACAGTTGGCAATAATGTCGTAATCTGATCGGCCAATTCGCCATTGTCGATATGAGTACAGACAACGCTACTCAAGTCAACGTGGCACGCACACTAATAATCTTTTAAGTGATGTCGATATTTATTGTGGACTCACTCAGCTGCGATTCGAGATTCCACAACATTTTAACCACTATGGGGATGAATATCGTCTTCAATAAGAGTCCAGGCTACGCTAAATCAATGTCAATTTGTTTAATGAAACATAAGCAATCGCAATGCCAGCTTGCTAAACAATAGATCTGAACTGGTTAGAAAGCGTCGCCTTCACAACAATTATTTTTCGCGAGGATTAGGAATTTTAGAGAGAGAGAAAACACATTAGCACACCAACTACAATTCATAAATAAAACTCAATTATCAGGTACGAAAAGGAAGACAGGTTCTGCGCGTATTTCACTTGTTGATAATCAACTTGCTTCATATAATTCAAATCCAATAGATACCATCATCGTAACTAATAACTATTAAGGAACGTAAATGTTACTTACACGCTGATTTGTCAAATTTGCGGTCCAATGTGCCAGGTTAAAAGGAAAATGAGGAAAACAAGAAAAGAAGAAAGTAAATGTACCAGAGTAATCAGGTGCAGACAAGAACTTAAAGTGAAAAAGGCAAATAATAACAAAAAAGGAAACTGTTCTGCATGGATGATTTTCTACTTCTTTTAAGTTAGCCCTTCGTCATTCGCTCCGACGAAGGGCTAACGCTCGCAACGTCAGCTTTTTTAATCGTTACGGTGGCCAATTTACCATTTCAGCTTTGTTGATATATCGAAATTATTTCGTTAGTCCCACCGACGCAGCCCCAAACAGTTTCCGTCGAAACTATCAGCCTTTATTCATTGTTTATTTGTTTTGTATCGCAAGGTGTACGACGGCAATTGAGAAGTACCCTCCATCAAATAAAAAGGAAAGAGAAAACGAAAGGTGGAAAATAACGAACTGGAACAACGATTGAAAATAAACTAATATAGCACAGATATCAGTAAAAAAAAAAAAAAATAGAGAAGAGTTTCGATCCGTTAAAGCATAGAGCACTACTTTTCAATTTTATTGCAAAGTTCCATTGGTCATTACTCTTCTTTTGAGATCTACAAAATCGAGACAAATTATTCTTAGAAAGGATTTCAAATGCAACAGAAACATAATTAATGTTACTTACAAGCTAATTTGTCGTATGACCCAAATGAATCAGATGAAAGAGAAAGGAAAAAGAAATAGCAAAAAAGTAAGTAAATTAGAACATGATTCCAGTAAAAATTGAAAGAAAAAGCAAAGTCCAACTAGTGAAATTGAAGCGGTATAAAGATCTTCTTAATGGATTTCGGGCATTATACATACGAATTTAACTCGATTATTAATTGCTCAGGGCGCACTGAACTCAGCCAATCTTCTTTCAGAATATAACTGCAATTTTCAAGTGGCTCTGAGTTGAGTACAATTCCCAACGAGTCTTTCGGGATCTATGAAATGGTGCATATTTGAGGCAGAGAGCGAAAAAAGTGGTTAAAAGATGCTGTCATAAAAAAAAATTCGATGGATGGAACAACTTCATTTCTCAGAAGCCTCAGACTACTGAGACCGCCGGTTTCAAATTTCCTCAACTGTTTTATTTTTATCATCCTTTGATAAATATGGTAAAAGACAAAAGAAATTATCATTTTGATAGTGGTAAATGTTAATATTCTTAAGACAAAACCTATCTCAGTAGGAAAAATTTTAAGCTTTCTATATCAAATATAACCGTCTCACAATATAGTCCCTTTGCATGTTCATCGCCATGTTTCGGCCGCATAGTGCGAGTTTTAATTTTATCCAATCTTGAGATCGAGGTCGACTAGACTCGAGTTATCTTATGAACCGCTCTTTTTTTTAAGCTGTGATTGGGTGGAATCTTACAGACGCAGTTGTTAAATTTTGAAAATAAATGATAACGGTGGTTCGCTGTCTTACTTTTCTCCTACCGTTATATTTTTGGATAGCTCGAATTTACAATGACCAACTCAGCCCGCTTTGTATTTAACTTCAGCGGCGAAACAATCCAAGACAACGAGATCAAAGCGCCTTGTGTCGTCTAGTCACTGTTAACAAACGTTTTAATTGAGGCAGCTATACAAGCAGCTTTACAGAAACTGGATAACGATTCTAGCATTTCCCATGGTATGGCACTATCACCAAGTCAGATCACAGAAATCTTGAGCCTAGAGATTTAAATATTACCATCCCTATAACGGATCAATTTACGAACAGATAGAAGACACAATGACTACATCGGGAGAAAAACAATAATTGATCATCTAAACGGAGTATTCACTCCGATGAGAAACCGCAACCTTTCCTTTTCGTCTTAGATGCTACTCCCTTAGAAATAAACGCAGGATTAGGGACAGGAAGGATCTCCTAATCAACAAAATCAAGTTGTGACTTTTTCATTACAGGATGACAAAAGCAGTTTTCCAATGTTAAGGAATATAGCCACTAAGAAGAGACAAACGCAAATTCAATAGAGATATAATTAATGTTACTTACAAGCTAATTTGTTATAAGGCCCAAATGAATCAGATAAAAGAGAAAAAAAAAAGTAACGTAAGTAAATTTGAGCATGATATAAAAATAGTTAAGGCTGCATATAGCTACTGCTGCCGCATCCCTCATACTTTAAATACCCTGTTACGAAAGAGAAGGATGATTCCAGAATATAGAGACTAATTGTCAGTCAACAAAGAATCAAATTGTTGCAAATAATCATATTAACAATAGTGCAAACAATAAAAAAAATATGTAAAAAATTATAACAGTAAAAGATTGTGATAATAGCTTATAAGGAACAGCTCGAGAACCTCTCCGTTCCTCTATCTGTCTATCCTCCAGGCTCCAATAATGATTAAACTAGGTTTCTTTAAATTTCAATTTTTCCGTTTATTAAAAATTTTATTCTTATTTCATTGCAATTCCATTTTTGTGAGACTTTTATTTCATACAACAGAGCATTTCGCCTCGCAGATTTAGTGGCTCTATAGAGCGTTTGTCGCTGATTGAAATGGTAAAATGCTCTCTTTTTGAATAAATAACGTTATTCTTCAAAGTTAGCAGGAGGCGCACATCAAACCTTTCTAGATATATCACTAGTGTATCACGTGCTAGTTCCGCGTTACTTCCGAAAATATGTAGGACACACTTAAAAATGACATCACAGGGATAGTGGGTGACAATATCTCAAGAGTGAAGTAGCAATAAGGAAGCACGATCTGATTGACAAGAGGCACTAAAGCGGAAAGCGAGGGAATAATCTCCAGTATTTTCTTAGGGAGTAACAGGGCTAGCACAGGCCGTGGTTGATAAATATGAAACATGTTAGGATTTTCCTCGACGCGTTCGACCAACAGCGAAAAATAAAAATAAAGAGATAGGGCGCAATTTTTTTTTCTTAGTCACCATGTTCTGATAGGATAGAAAGATGTCAAATGGCTCCTTAAAAAGTGATATAGCCTACGAGGGTCACCTATATTTTGATTTTCTTACCTATTTTTGCAATCCATGAACACAAAAACCTCGAGGCATGCGTTATCAGACAGCACAGATCGACAACTACGCATTACTTCATAACAGCCGCGTTCTTAGAACAAAACCCCAGGACAGACAAGCCAGGTTAAGGTGCAGCTCAACCCGGGCCGACCGAGTAGCCTGCCAGTTTTACATTTTTTGAACCGCGTATCCAGAACGTGGTAATTTTGGAAAACGAAAAAAACACGGACGAACACGTGTAACCGTTTGTGTCAAGTTAAGTCAGAGATCGACTAAATAAACAACTCAGAGATGATCACCGATCAATTTATGCAGCGCATCCCAACCCAGCCTCTTGTTTTACCGCTTCATTTTTAAATTTAATTCCGATTATAAGCCGCACAAGTTCGAGAAACCAATAACTACACGCAGGTTTTGAAGAAAGTGTGTTTAGTAAGCTATGATCGCTGAGATCGATTTTCTGAGAGGCGGTGCTATTAGATCAAAATAACGCGCAAAACCATTTATTTCCACGAAACTGGACCAGAACACTGCGAAAAACAACAAAAAGAAACCTTCGATAATTGGTATTTAAGGTCTAAACTGTATTATAAAATGGTTTATGTGTAGTTTTCAGTTCTCCTATTTCTATTTATCCTTTTTTTTTTATCATTTTTATTTTTCATGGACAGAGTAGTCTATGAAAAAACCCATGTGTACACCAAAAGGGAAAAAGTTAACATGGAGCAATCTTGACCGAACAAGCAAAATCAGGTCGACTTAACTTAAAGACGCATATCGCAACCTTTTATCAAAGAACGTATTCGTGTGTTTGTCGCCAAAAGCGCTGGAATTACCTTGCCACAAAAAAAGGTTACTTTGAGGAAGCTCAAAAGGGTTTTCCACGATTAACAGCAAGTGCCAATCAGTAAGAGATATCAGGACTGTCAAACTTATCATCAGGATAATGACTTGACATATTCATAGCACTATTTTAGGGCAATCTTTTAAGGGGGCTCGTCAGACATCATCTGTTGCCATGGCAACATAGTAGTACTAAAAGACCTTCTAAAACTCAGTTTTTTAAAGATATCTCAAAAACCAAGTCGGCTAACTTTTTTTTTTTCAAATTTCTTAAACATCATCACATTCTCTATCTGTACACGCGATATAAAAAAAAAAGCTATCAGGTAGAACTTGAGTTATTTAGGAAAATGCTGTTTTAAAAATGTAAAAAAAATTCATTAGATAACTTTTTATCTTTATTTTTTTCAGGAATGGGTAATGGTGAAAACAATTTGTATTCAGAAAATCAGGGCCAGATAGGTCACTGCGCTAATTTTGGAGATACTAGCTCATCAACTTAGCAGGCTTTATTTCCGGTTTCCGCAATTTTAGGTCACACTTTACCGTCGGTCATGCATTTTAAATGATACCGCTGACTCAGTGGCTCATGTTCGAGAGGACGAGTCCGCGTCCGCGTGATCAAACGATGTCTTCAGGGAAGGGAAAGGCAGCCCGTAAAAAAAGCGCTCGTTCTGAAAATGGACTTGACCTCTTTTGTGATTTTACACATTCTTGAAAAAAATGATCGATTGAGTGTCAGACTGCTTCCCGTTACGAGTGTGGGAAATGTGAAAGTATTTCGGAGAGAATTCTCTTGTTTGAGGTCACTCTTGCGGATTCGATTTATGGCGACAAGTGAATGTTGCTGTTAGCGCCAATTCAAGTATACCATACAGGCCATTGGTGTTGAATTTCTCGTACAGAGATTGTAGTTACGATAAGAAAGACCAGCATCTGCCAGCTTCTCGACAATGCTTGAGAAAAGATTAAGCTTTACATCAAACGTCTGCATGGTATCTTAATACGTCGTTCTAGGAATATAGCCTCATCGAGGGCCTCCTCCGCCGATACACATTCACCATGGGTCACCACTTGTTCATTGATTTGCAGAGGACCAGTGAAAGTAAATTTTGGAAGGGCTCTGTCGTCTTTCAGAGCGTCACGAGCTTTAAACTTAGCAGAAAACAGGGTTTCATTTCCGCGGATGCGAACGCGCGCGCTACCGCTTAATTCTCTCACGAGTAGTTTGCTTGCGTGTATCTTGGAATCCATTCTCCGTTCGGTCAAAAAAACCCTTTCGAGCCTCCTTAAAGTCACAGATAATTAAAACCATTCATGGGATGGTTTTAATGGGATCAAAATATTTACCCATCTTGTCCGCTTCGATAGCCAGTTTAACACAGGCCTAAAGCCCTTGATCTTAATCAATCGCTAGCCATATAATTGAAGATGTATTTTATCCAAATAACGGACCTCATTTTGACATCGAATTTCAATTGACACTCTGCCAATCATTGAATTCTTAGTCATTCCATCATATATATTGTTTCACAAGAATAAAACGATAAAACGATAAATCAATCAAACGATTAAACAGAAGAATAATTTCATATCATAACGAGCTTCCCCTCTACCGTTCATTTTGCGAAGTAATTCAAAAGATGAATGACAGGCGGATACAATCACTTTGGATGAATATGACTGTGCCACCCACTCCAAGAAGTAGAGGAGAAAGAGAGATACAAAAAATCAATAATAAAAGTAACATGTACAAATCATCTAAAGAATTGACCTGAACTTGACTTGGAATTTTTACTAACACTATGCCAAAATCAAAGTAAAGAAAGTTTGCACTTACATCCTAGCCGTCCTGATGTGTCCATCAAATACATGGTGGAACGGGAATGAGAAAAGGAAGAATAAACAGATTAAAAGAACAAACTAAGACAGAATCCCTACTAATGTATTTTAATTACGAGGAAAAGGGGGAGTGAAAGCTTCTCAGATGAATTTGACTATGCCACCCATCCGAAAAATAAAAAGAGAAAAATGACTGTACGTTGAGATATTCAAATCAATAATAGCGGTAAGATAAACAGATATTCAAAGACTGGAACTCAACTCGACTTCAAATGTATTCTGACACTATGTCAAATACACAGTTGTACAGGAATGAAAAACAAACAAAGATACTACAGCAGAATTCACTCTGATTAATATATTCTAAATACGAGGAAAAGAGAGAAAATCGTCTTGGGTGCTGAGACTGTACAATCTACTTCGAGAGAAACAAAAAAGGTGGCGAGCCGTCGAGTTTAGCTAACTTTGCATCCACGCAACCAAACAAAAAACAAAAAAACAAAAAAGGCATGGCATTTATTGCAACTCATTGAAACAATTATGAATAAGACTCAGGTGGTAACGAAATGATCTTTGTGAAGAACACAAGACTGCCTCACACAAATCACTAAAATATCTCAAGCCTCTCGTAATCACAGAGGAACGGGAAAGGCTGAAATGCATTTCAGTCAAATAAATATTGATGACTGACTTCAGTTCGTAGAAGGAATTAAGGTAAAGATCAAGCAAAACATCTGTACACCCCAAACCTGTCCTTCTCCCACAACAGGCCTGGAGACAGTCTGTGCTGCTTATAGGAGAATGCGTGTGGCTGGGCTTCTCAAACTCAAAATTAGGTAAAAATGAGAGATACTGTATCTACTTACTTTCTGTAGTCCAACGCAGATTTCAAGGAAAGAAAAAGATCAGAGCAAATATGTTAGCGACGCTAACTTTTGCTTAAGATTATTGGTCATATCATTGCTTTCATATAAGGAGAGAGAGTTCCTTTTTAAACTAGATGCATAGCATAAATGTAGCCATACCCCCCCCCCCCTCATCCAAAAAGAGAAACGGAAGGGAGGAAACGTCTTTGAAAACCTGACAAGAATCGTGTTATATGACGTCACTCTAATCTATGAAAAATCTTGTAACTTGATAGACTGGTGGTATTTTCCGCGTGGTGGCACGTTCTTGCGCAAAAAATAATCGAAGTAAACAACAGAATTCAAATGAATTCGTTTTCCATTATTTTGGGTAAATTCGCAATTCAGTGTCCGTGTTTCAGTATGTATAATGCTATAGGGATACAGAGAAGAGGATTATGAGCGATGTTTGGTATAGAGTAAGAAAAGGACGATGTTCAATTAGCATCGCACTTTCGAAACAATTTCAACGTTCACACCGTCTCTGCTTACAATAGTAGTCAGTGACACGGTCGTCTGAAAAAAGTTGGATAGCTCTATTAGCCCTGCAGCACCGTCCTCAACGAGACCAAGTGTTGAAGGCAGACAATTCTTTTACCCCAAGTCCATTGAGGTAGTGCTCCTTGTCTTCCATTTGAGCTTTAACGACGGCACTATAATTATAGTGAAGAATTTCTTCCGGAAAAGATGTGGCGACTTCTGGGGCGGCTTGATATATAAAAGATTTTCCATAGCCAGTTGGCAACGGAACAGTGACATCTTTACCTCACAAAAAACATAACAATGGCTTTCTGCCGTTCTTCTTGAAACTTCTCTATTCCCGAGGGTCACATTGTTGTCCGTAGAGGTGACCATTAAAACACTCTGTTGACCATCTTGTTCGTTAATTGAAAATAAAACCATCAACTCTAACTAATCAGAATTTATGAAAGAATCGACAAAACAGTTAGCCAATGGCAAATCATCGCACTGTTTCATGCAAAAGAGTGACGTCATAAACGCGATGCATGTCAGGCTTTCGTAGACGTTCCCTCTCTTCCGGGGAGAAGGAGGGGGCTACAGATACACGTAAGCCTTCGCTAAGAAAATAGTGTTGATGAAATATGTTTCAAGGGTAATCTAACTATTCCTAGCGTCTGTATAGTGCCCACGAATTTCTAAGGAATTAGAGGGCTCGCATTGACAATTGTATTTTCCTTTGATGACTAGAAGGTCGAGGGTGTATCGGGATAACTGGGAAAAATTAAAATTAATGTTTAGAGAGGTCTTAGTAATAACGAGCTAACCTTTCAGTTGCGGAACTCAACTGCTAATTAAATGTGCATGATATTGCAAAACGTAGTTTAGAATGGTTCAGTTTAATCCAAAAAAAAAAAACATACTTCAAAAACCTGTGCTACTAGCGTAACGTATTTTCCCTAGTTTTTAAGGTCAAATCAGGTCACGTGACCTCAAATTAGCAAACTAGCGGTCAAATGTTCAATATTTTCATGTGTTTTCCTTTTCCAATAGTTTTTCACCCCAAATATGAAAAAACTGAACTCCTGCTTTTTCTTTAGATGTTTGACAATGAGATGTGTGAATTAATCGACCCCATTACGAAGCGCCTGAGTGAAAAGTGTTCTCGATAAAGACTCGTTTTGATAGTGAACATAAAACCACTTACCGTCTGACATATCCGGTAACATTAAGGGAATAAAAGAAGTGGAAGAAGCAAAATTAGTGTTTCAAGCTTTCAAAGCACTTCAATATATTTTGCCATGTACATACACTATAATGTCTATGAAATGCTTAAAAAAGATAAAATGGTGGCTACTTACAACCTAGAGATTGAGTTCATTTTGGAAAATTGAGAGAAATGAAAGAAGAACATATTGTTAGTATTTAAATGCAAAAGCTAAAAAACTAATATATATTTTTCTAACTACCGCTTTATCTAAATGTTTACGTAGGGAATTTTTATGTATTTTTTTTTTCTAGTGTTCAATTTAGAACTAGACAGTCTATTCTCAGAGTTACTTGGATTCCCGCATCTTAGAAGTTCGATCTAATGTTTCAATAAAGCCGCCAATAGTGTAATTGACTGGGACTTTGTACAATTCAAACTTGTAACAATTCAGTACAAGTTTGGATAATTATTTCTTAATCATTATTACTCTGTTATTAATCATAACATAGCAAAACGATTTAATATAGCAACATTAAATTGTGAAATAAAACTTATATTTAAAGACACAGTAACAAAGAATTCCAAGCATTGTAGGTCCTGCAACATTCTTTAGCTAGACCAAACGTGTCACTAGCAAAGAAACGAACGGAAAGTCGGTTAAGTCAAACAAGCTATATATAAAACTGAAATTTATGCAGAACATACGATGCAAGTATTAAACATAAACTTTCATGGATTAAGATTTCAGCAGGACCAAGTATGGAAGTAAATGTAACACATTACCTAAGTACTTTGACACTGATAATTTGGATATATCAACAAAGTTGAAATGGTAAATTGGCCACCGTAACGATTACAAAAGCTGACGTTTTGAGCGTTGGCCCTTCGTCGGAGCGAATAGAGGAATTCTGGGTTTTGTGTGCTTTTAAAGGCAGAAAATGGAGCTACGTTATTGGTGGGAGCATGGCAACGAGAAAAACACGAATAAATGGGTGGAATGAAAAGCGTTCGTTGATCCCTGTGGGATTTAGACTGCCGGTTTGAAAGATGAGCTTTTGTTCAAGAGTTTTACGGCTTTCCGTGCTACCTAAGTGTAAGGAAAGACCGCAGATTGCAATATGTTGCTTAGAATGATTAGGTAAATTAAAACTTCTAGCGACTGGTTTCGAAGTGTCCTTGTCATTCTTTTCCACGTCTCGAAGGTGTTTCCGGAATCGGTCACCCAGTCTTCTGCCTGTTTCGCCGATGTATATCTTTTTGCAATAAGTGCAAGTTATGCAATAGACTACATTGGCGGAGGTGCACGTGAAGTGATCGGTGATCTTAATGGATCGTTTAGGTCCCGATATTTTATCAGTGTTGTGAACGAAAGGACACGTTTTGCATCGTACACGAGAGCATTTAAAAGTGCCTGGTTGGTCATTAACACTGATAAGTTTGACAAGAATCGTGTTATATCACAGGCAGCCCAAGCTCACTACTAGAAAAGCGGACGTGACTCTTAACATGTTGCGCAACGTTTTATATTTATAAAGGTTTGTATGGGATGTTATCGGTTTGCCTTAAAAGAGAGAAAAAAATGTCTTGTTTTGAAATAAAATGGGCTTACCTTATTGCTTTGTTGTTTTCTTTGTTGATTCCGAGCGTCTCAGGCCATTTTGAAGCGTTTTCGGCGAGTTAGTGCTATGTTGGTGTTCAACTGCTAAAAGAAGGACAAGGCCGGAAACCTATTTTAGAAGTGTCCGTCGCCCGAAGCAAATAACTCCGCCAAAAAATTACTACCAGTCTCGATTCCTGCAGAAAATCAAAGCAGAGATGTTGCAGTTTCATTTTCATTCACTCGATTCCCAATTCCTTCCACAGATCTTTCACTAGCGATGGTTTTATCTCCAGATCGATCGGCTTTCCAATTTCGAATTTGGCTGCTTGAAACATTTGCGGCCCGTTGGCCGATCGCACAGTATGTTGGGCAACAAAAGTAAGCCCGGCGAGGGTAGCCAGCGACCTGCAGTCGACAAACAAACCAGTTAACTCCCCTGGTCCTCTCGAGATGTTTTGTCAAGACCGCATTGTTTTGATCACATATTTCCATTCGATATTGATTGGTCGATCAAAACAATGCGGTCTTGACAAAACCTCTCGAGGGGACCAGGGGAGCTAACTGGTTTGTTTGTCGACTGCAGGTCGCTGGCTACCCTCGCCGGGCTTATTTTTGTTATCCAACATACTGTGCGATCGGCCAACGGGCCGCAAATGTTTCAAGCAGCCAAATTCGAAATTGGAAAGCCGATCGATCTGGAGATAAAAGCATCGCTAGTGAAAGAACTGTGGGAGGAATTGGGAATCGAGTGAATGAAAATGAAACTGCAACATCTCTGCTTTGATTTTCTGCAGGAATCGAGACTGGTAGTAATTTTTTGGCGGAGTTATTTGCTTCGGGCGACGGACACTTCTAAAATAGGTTTCCGGCCTTGTCTTTCTTTTAGCAGTTGAACACCAACATAGCGCTAACTCGCCGAAAACGCTTCAAAATGGCCTGAGACGCTCGGAATCAACAAAGAAAACAACAAAGAAATAAGGTAAGCCCATTTTATTTCAAAACAAGACATTTTTTCTCTCTTTTAAGGCAAACCGATAACATCCCATACAAACCTTTATAAATATAAAACGTTGCGCAACACGTTAAGAGTCACGTCCGCTTTTCTAGTAGTGAGCTTGGGCTGCCTGTGGTTGCATGAGGTCACTCTAATCTATGGAAGATTTTGTAACTTGATAGACTGATGGTA
Source organism: Stylophora pistillata (assembly GCF_964205215.1). Lineage (NCBI taxonomy): Eukaryota > Metazoa > Cnidaria > Anthozoa > Scleractinia > Pocilloporidae > Stylophora > Stylophora pistillata. The sequence continues at coordinate 27,753,377 of NC_142523.1, forward strand.
TTTTCCGCGTAGTGGCACGTTCTTGCGCAGAAAATAATCTAAGTAAACAACAGAATTCGAATGAGTTCGTTTTCCATTATTTTGGGTAAATTCGCAATTCAGTGTCCGTGTTTCAGTATATACAATGCTATAGGGATACAGAGAAGAGGACACCGTCGTCTAAAAAGAGTTGGATCGCTCTATTAACCTTGCAGCACCGCTCCCAACGAGACCGACAGTTGAAAGCAGGCAAATCTTTTATCCCAAGTCCATTGGAGTAGCTCCTGGTCTTCCGTATGAGCTTTAACGACGGCATAATAATCAGAGTGAAGAATTTCTTCCAGAAACGGCGGCACAGTAATTATAGTGAAGAGTTTCTTCCAGAAGTTTCTCTATTCCCGAGGGTCACGCAGACTTGCCTTAAAACGTCGCCGTAGATCATTGTTGTCCGTCGAGGTGACCATCAAAACATTCTGTTGATCATCCATTTCATTAATAGAAAATAAAACTACCAATTCTAACTAATCAGAGTTTATGAAAGAATCGATAAAACGGCTAGCCAATAGGAAATCATCGCACTGTTTTAAGCAAAAGAGCGACGTCATAAACACGATGCGTGTCAAGTTTTCGTAGACGTTCCCTCTCTTCCGGGGAGGAGGAGGAGGGGGGTACAGATACACGTAGGCCTTCGCTAAGCAAATAGTGTTGATGAAATCGAACTCAAGGGTAACCTAACTAGTCCTAGCGTCTGTATATTGCCTACGAATTTCTAAAGAACTAGAGTGCCCGCATTGAGAATTGTATTTTCTTTCGACGACTAGAAGGTCAAGAGTGTTTCGAGATAACTGAGAAAAATTAAAATTAATGTTTAGAGAGGTCTTCGTAACAAGGAGTTAACCATTTACGGAACTCAAGTGTATTAAGGCTTGGCTGGCTAATTAAATATGCAGAACATTCCAAAATGCAATTTAGAATGATTTAATACAGCAACATTAAATTGTGATATAAGACTTGTTTTTAAAGATCCAATTACAAAGAATTCCAAGCTATGTACGTCCTACAACTTTCTTTAGCTTGACCAAACATGTCACAAGCAAAGAAACGAACGGAGAGTAGATGAAGTCAAATATGCCATATATAAAATTGAAATCTATGCAGAAAATACGACGCAAGTATTACATATAAATTTTCGTGAATTGAGATCTCAGCAAGACCAAGTATGGAACTAGATGTAACACATTACTTAGGTACTTTAACACTGATAAGTTACTCTGCTACCCTCCTTTGGGACAAAAAAAAAAGAATGTAACACTTCATCTGTGCACTCAAACGTTATAATAATAGCGTGGAAATCATTGGACCTTTTCTCTCAATAAGGTAGCCAGGAAGGTGTATCAAGCTGTGGAATGGTTTTTAGGTTTAAATATGGTGTAAAGGGCACTTCAATTTTTCCTGTTGATAACCTGGAAAAAGAGCTATTTGTTCTTGTAACATGACGTTATCATAAAGTAGAACATATCTTTCACAAACCCTAATTCCGTAAAAAATTACGAGTATTGCGAACAATACTCTTCGATATTTCGTAGCTGCCGTCATTTGTACATGTTTCACAAGTTCACTTGAAGTGAGGTGCGATTTGAAAGGAAACGACGTCAAAGCTTAACAGGGAAAATCCACATGCAGAATTATCATAGGGTTCCATAGGGTAAAAACAGAGCTCTTTATTCTATTTATGATGTAGCTGTTCGAGTTTTGTCACCTGCATAAGACCCGGAAAAGATATTATAGGAAGTCGATTTCTGTCGCTAGACTGCTGGGATCGTTCAAAGTATATTTTCCGCCAAGTTTGATCTCTAACTTTCAATGCTCTCGAATGCAACGAAAGGCATTCACCTTTTCATTAAATTTTTGCTGACCGGCACCCGGTTAGCTCAATTGGTTAGAGCGCCGGATTGTATTGTGCGGGAGGTCGAGGGTTCGTGTCCCGTCCGGTCCAATACTCATGGTCTTAAAATAACTGAGGAGAATTTGCTACCTTTCTATAATATTAAGAAATGGATAGATGTTCTAGTCTTCTCGGATAAGGACAAATAACGCGTTGACCCCGTCTCCTGCAGGGTTAGGGGTGGGCCTAAGAGACGTTAGTTTCACACGTGCGAGATCACTGTGTGGTGGAAGTCCTTCCCTGGGTGGGATGGGTGAGTGGTGTTGTAAGAATGGCCCCGAAAAGCCCTATGAGGGAGTGGTTAAATAAAGTATGTATATATGTATCTTATTTGTTGGTTTTCATTATTCCAAAAAATTGGAAATTTCACTTTGTCTTGTAACATTTCAACACTTTCTCGAATCCTAGCATTCGGATTTCCCGACAAGATTCGACATTTCTTTTCATTAAGCACTAAAACACACTTTTCGGGCTTTAGAGCCACACAAAATGTTGGGAGAACACAAGCTAAAGGTGGGTGATTAAAAAGCTTTGTGAGTGTTCTCCCAACATCCCAAGAGGTTTTGTGACGTCTTCTAATAAGTTTTAGTTATAACGCGCGAGTGTATTTAAAAAAAAAACAACCTGACTCATCAGAGAATTACGAGATATTACGCACATAGTTTTTCCCAAATAGTGAATAGCGAGGGGCGTTATGATCAGACTTTTCAATAATTAAAAAAATAATGTTACAATTCGTTTATAAAAGGGAAATCAGGTATTTAAAACAAAATGGACCAACCCTTATGTAAAATGCAGCTACCTATCTCTTATTGTTCCCGTAGCTTCTACGCCGTCTCTATCGATATTATTCAGCCGCTCGAAAGTAAATGCATTCTATGCAAATACAACCAAAAGCTTATTTGAAGTACGAGTACTTTGATCTCAAACAATTAGATCAAGGAAGAGGTAAACATACGTAGCACATAATATTGTTTGTTTTCATCCTGAGCGCGCGCTCTAGAAAGCCATTTCCAGGTCAACTGTCAGAACAGTTATTATGTTAGCGAATAGGAAGCAAGGTCGACACCTTTTATTTGAACCTTGTTTGTACATTGGTTTTCAAACTTTTTTAGCAAGCTTCACACTATTTAAAGACAATGGTGGTATTTCACAGAATTTACAAGCCGTTTATTATTAACATCTTTTTTTCAAGTTTCCACTGAGTTTGCTCGAGAGGGAAAATAACTTACACCTTTTTGTCTCTTAGGTGGCAAAACGGAAAGAGTTGAAGTGTGCAAGCGAAAGCGCTGAAAGCTTAACATCGCTATTAATACAAGGTAAGTACCTTGAAGTGAAAATACGTGTATTCATCGGTATTTTATTCCTTTAAAAACTTAGAAGGGTTTCATACAAAGTCCAAAAACTTTGATCTTTTTATTTGTAGAAATTCATTACAGGCAACTGCCATTACCTAATTAAGTCGTTAGGATGAGCATTCGACTGAAAGTTGAGGGAAATATTCACTGGAGAGTTGTTGAACGATGCATTGGTGACCAGTGCACCTAGAACTCTTTCTGTTAGATAATCACTGCCGTTATTCATTGCTGTTGTGTTATTGCCAACTACTAATGGAAGTACAAGGCTGTTGACTTAAATTTCTCGCTAACGGCCTCAGTGCGTGGACCGTCGCTGGCGTTGGCAGCTGTGACAGTAGTAGTCGTACGACTGCAAACCCAGCCAACTTACTTGACATCCTTCGTTGATTTTCTAAAAGAGTATGGCTGTAGGTGGATATTGAACCCGCACTGACCTGACCTTTGAGCTCGGAGATTGTTTTTTGTGGGCCGTGTTCACAGGATTTTCTCGCTTTCGCGTTGTCGCGAGCGAAAGAGGTTTTACATGCCTCTCCAAGAATTAACTGTTCAGTTCAAAACAAGGAAAAACCTCAAGCTCACTTAACCAATCAGAAAGCGAGATTGTATTCAACGATAACATTATATTGCGAATAGTAAATAGCCAAGGGCGTTATGATCAGACTTTTTTAATAACTTAAAAGTGTCAAAAGTCGTCCAAAACAAGGGAATCGGGTTGCAGGGCCCTTTTTGCTTTCATCAATAACAAAATGGAACAAATCCTATGTCAAATGCAGCTACCTGTTTGTTATTGTTCTCGTAACTTCCAAGCTATCTCGATCGATATTATTCAGCCGCTCGAAAGTAAGAGCATTCTATGCAAATACAACCAGAGGCTTATTTGAAATACGAGTACTTTGATCTCAAACAATTAAATTAAGGAATAGGTAAACATACGTAGCACAATAAATAGGTACTTACAGTCTGTTGAGCATGAGGTGAAATGAAAGAAGGAAAACAACAAATAGTCAACTGTTGTTAATCATTTTAGCATACTTATCATTAACCTTGTTCCAGAGAAAAAAGGACAAGAAACCTGTGTTGGTTAAAATCTCGTCTATTCGGAGACTGCGTAGAAAGTTATTTTGCGAGTAGTGAATAGCGAAGGGCGTTACGATCAGACTTTTTAATACCTTAGAAATATGAAAAGTCGTCCAAAAAAAAGGAATCGGGTTGCAGGGCCCTTTTTGCTTTTATCAATAACAAAATGGAACAAATCCTATGTCAAATGCAGCTACCTGTTTGTTATTGTTCTCGTAACTTCCAAGCTATCTTGATCGATATTATTCAGCCGCTCGAAAGTAAGTGCATTCTATGCAAATACAACCAAAGGCTTATTTGAAATACGAGTACTTTGATCTCAAACAATTAAATTAAGGAATAGGTAAACATACGTAGCACAATAAATAGGTACTTACACCCTGTTGAGCATGAGGTGAAATGAAAGAAAGAAAACAACAAATAGTCAACTGTTGTTAATCATTTTAGCATACTTATCATTAACCTTTATTCCCAGAAAAAATGGCAGGAAACCTGTGTTGGTTGAAACCTCGTCTATTCGGAGACTACGTAGAAAGTTATGTTGCGAGTAGTGAATAGCGAAGGGCGTTACGATCAGACCTTTTAATACTTTAGAAATATGAAAAGTCGTCCAAAAAAAGGGAATCGGGTTGCAGGGCCCCTTTTGCTTCTATCAATAACAAAATAGAACAAATCCTATGTCAAATGCAGCTACCTGTTTGTTATTGTTCTCGTAACTTCCAAGCTATCTCGATCGATATTATTCAGCCGCTCGAAAGTAGGTGCATTCTATGCAAATACAACCAGAGGCTTATTTGAAATACGAGTACTTTGATCTCAAACAATTAAATTAAGGAGTAGGTAAACATACGTAGCACAATAAATAGGTACTTACAGTCTGTTGAGCATGAGGTGAAATGAAAAAAGGAAAACAACAAATAGTCAACTGTTGTTAATCATTTTAGCGTACCTATTATTAACCTTTATTCCCAGAAAAAATGGCAGGAAACCTGTGTTGGTTGAAATCTCGTCTATTCGGAGACTACGTAGAAAGTTATGTTGCGAGTAGTGAATAGCGAAGGGCGTTACGATCAGACCTTTTAATACTTTAGAAATATGAAAAGTCGTCCAAAAAAAGGGAATTGGGTTGCAGGGCCCTTTTTGCTTTTATCAATAACAAAATGGAACAAATCCTATGTCAAATGCAGCTACCTGTTTGTTATTGTTCTCGTAACTGCCAAGCTATCTCGATCGATATTATCGAGCCGCTCTAAAGTAAGTGCATTTTATGCAAATACAGCCAAAGGCTTAATTTTAATAAGCAAAAAGTTCAAGGAATGGATAAACATGCATAGCAAAAATAGCAATCATTAACCTTTACTCTTAGAAAAGGCCAGGAAAGCCGCGATCTTTTTAATCTCGTCTTATTGAATTACTATCAGGAGTTTTCTTTCTCTCTCGAATGACTCTGGGAGAATCTTTACATCCAGTATCCAATTTTTGGACGACATTTGAACTAAGAAGACAACGACGAAATGTGGCGAAAAAATAAAGGGAGAAAAAATCCTATCGTTGGAGGTCGAGGGTAAATATCTTAAACGACAAGGAACATTATGTACGGTTCTTTTTTATGGTCAGTAGTGTTCTTAACACCGGTTTTTTTAATTTTATTATTATCATTATTTTGCGATTGTAATACATAATTGGTGTGTTTCCTTTGCTTGTTTAGTTTTACATACAGTTAGCTTGTTCGGAGTTAGACGATCGAAGGGCTTTTCAAATAGCTTTGTCCATTGAACACGATGCGAAAGAAGGGAATGTATTTTGAAACCTGAAGTATGTTTCGTAGAGAAATTCTATAATTGATCAGTAAGTTAATTTATCCGCTAATAAGATACGTTATAGTGATGTCATAATACTAATGTAAGTCATTTGTCAGCTGTGGGCCTCACTTGGTAAATATCAAATCGTTTCGTATACTTCATTATCTGAGCATTTCATAACAATGTGACTTCCTTTTAGGATTCGAACGCACTTCTTTGATTGTCTGACACTATAGTCGTCAATAAATATGTTTGATAACAGTAAACCAAAAGCCCACAACTGACGAAACATTCGAATCCCAATCGGTAACTCCGAGGACCGTGACGGATAATACTGAGATGGCAGAAGAAGCCAAAAACATTCCACGAACAGCCAAAGCAATGTTTACCAGGATGCGCAATGAACTCCTGAAACCTATGGATGCCGACCAAGGACGAAAAATGGTCCAAGGTAATTACGTGAAGCTTTCAGAAGCATGGGATATCGTTGAAAGTAAGCACGATCTATACACGATGTATTTAACGGATGAAGAACTGGAAGTCGCGGAGAGGTGGATTACCGAGTTGCAGGACCTGTTTGTAGAAGCGACAGCGCGTAAAATCCAGTATATACAGAAATAAGTTAGATCAGAAATTGTCGTGCGAGAGAACACATTACGTCATGAAACAGAAATGATGGAGCGCGCGGAAAGAGAGAGGAAAGCAGAAAAGGCACTTACAATGCGCGCGAAAGCGCAAACAGTTTTTGGCACTATCTGTAATAATACAAAGCATTTTCTTGATAATAACATTGCCGCACATACTCTGGAAAGGTCTTTAAGACAGATAAAGGATGCGTATGCCGAGCGTAAACCTGGAAACGATGACGTTTTAGATTTAGCAGACCATGACACTTCAGAAAACGCTATAAAATTTGAATCACAGATACAATGCCGGCTCGATGATGACTGAAAAGCTCACGTCGGTAATCGGTCCAAACGATGATAAAATAGCAAAGAGAGAGACTTGCCCGTCCTCGAACCTTCAGTTAGAAAAAATAGAATTGCCGCAATTTGAAGGAGAAGTTCGCGCTTATGCACAATTCAAACGAGACTTTAAAAAACCGATCATGCCTGATCTCTAAAGCGACGATGTGTCCTATGTACTATGTTCATGCTCAAGGCTGGTTTTCACTAGCGCATAAGTACAAGCCCAAGAATAAGCACAAGCATAAGCAAGTGAGAACACAGAACATAAGCATAAGAGCATACGCAGGCGCAGTATCAACAGACTCTTCGATACCAGTCTTTCTCGACTACAATCAAGATGGTGGATGAAGATGAAATCTTTCTCTTTGCGTTGCTTGTAATTTACGTTTTTCGCTTACGAAGGCGACGTAATGCCAGAAGATCCATCAGACCTGGAAGGTTTTGGGTAAGGGAGATGTATCGTCGCAAGAAAGCTCAAGGGGAGTTCAATTACCTTGTTTTGGAACTTCGTGGTAGTGACAGAGAGCTATACATTCGGTAAGCGAGTTTTAAAAGTCTGCTGAAAAACTAGTGTAAAAGGCTTACAATCCGAACATTATTGCCGCTAACGTTTTGTTATTTTTCAGGCAAGTTTTTGTATGTTATTTTATTTAAAAAAAAGCCCTGAAAATAGCATGAAAATATAAACTTGATAAATATATTTTTTGCCTCAGTACTGTGTTACTTTTTATATGCTACACTAAAGTTTTAATTCCAACTTTAGTTCAACATGATGTTACAAGGGCACGCTCGAAATATTATTGTTCAGATAGAAAGTTCAGTCATTGGTTCATTGAATAATTATTGGTCTCATTTTAGTTACATGAGAATGTCACGAGTGCTTTGATTGCCTCCTTTCGAAGGTCGGCCCACTTATAAGAAGCAAGTTATAAAATTCAGACAGCCCATCTCACCATCAGAACGTCTTGCACTCACCATACGTTATTTGGCCTCTGGTGACAGTCAACAAACCATGTCCTTTTCTTACTGAATATCGGATATCCATAACCAGCAATTTCAACCCCTTCTAGATTCTAGAGTGATATCTCTGAGAGAGGTGAATGCAATTTGTCTTTATAACACTTGTATAAATTGCTGTCTTATCATAAATATGATAACACAATGCTTTACATACGAATTGTCTTGTTGATGTTTTTGTACATAATACACAAATTATGAGCAAGGCTGTCACTAAGGAAACAAGAGATCAATGATGTGTTTTGAGTTTGAGAAAGGAGGGATTGGCTGATTGACATGGTCAGGAACCGGTTAATTGCTTTCAACATTCAACAACACAACCCTTTTGTTTATTACAACACCCATGTGAAAAGGAAATAGTTTCAAAACTGTTTGTTTGAAAAGAACATAACTCTCAATTTATAATTATTTTATAATCTATAACTAGAAATTGAACAATAATTATTTCAATACTTTTACCGAACTGGTTGTAATAACAAAATAATGTTGACATTACATCACAGCAGACTCAGACAATTATGCCTTGTTTCAAATACCAATACATAACTAAGTAGGGTGGATACTCTTGGCATTTATAACCCCTCGTGTCCACGTTGCTGGAGGAAGTAACCCGGGGAATATGTTGAAACAGCCTCTACATTACCCAGCTCAGACATGAAACTACTGCTAGCAGATTCAGGGTACCTAGGAGCTACGTAGCTAACAGTATTAACATCTTGAGAATTAATCTTTAATAAGCGTGAAAAAATCAAATTGTTTATTTCCATCTTGGTCGTCAGTCTTTCTTGTGTTGGCATCTTTCTCAGTTGGGCAGCAACCAGTTCTCCAAAAAGGCGTTCTTCATCTTTTTGTTCCCTCTGACTGTCTCTACTTACAAGGTGATTTCCAATAGATTTGAGAAAATCCATTTCAGCTCCTTCAATAGCTTCATTATTTACTCTAGGGCGTTTGGCATGCAGGTATTTTGGCCGACCAGTTACTTTAGACTTTAATGACTTATACTTTAATGACTCTGGCTCAAAGCTAGGGTCTGGGGTGATGCTTCTACCAGAGCTGCTGTCTACTGGAGTGCATATACCTTCACCTTAAATATCAGCATCATCTAGTTGTGAGGTTCCATCTATCACTATAAGATTACTGGAAGATCGACGGGGTTGAACATATGGATCCAGCCAGGCCAAAAACATGCACATGTCGCTTGTTTCACTTTTGGCATCTATGACAGATTGTGTATCCGCTCCACTGACGTTAACACTCTGTACTTTCTTCTTGTTTTTTGAATATCTGTTCCTCAGGTTTTTGAAAGCAGAGTCTGCATCTTTACCTAAAAATTATAAGCATCGATTCTTAGTCTATATTGGCCTGTTTCAGTTTGAAAAACCTCAAACCTAGTTTGCACACAACGATACTTGATAGAGATCAACCATGTGCTTCATTTTATCAAATAATATCCAGTCACAAGAGAAACAGCTTGCCATTTCGGGCGAACTCTTCAATTGTACGAACTGGTTTGTGTTACGTTAAAATCAAAATAAAGTGGACGCGAGTACTATCAATACCAGGGAAAAGCTTCATGAGGTAAATCTTGTTAATCTGAAACTTAGCCTAGAAATGATGAGAGAAAGCAATAATTACCTGAGGGAAACCAGTCTTCCGTGCGACGTCTTGCCATGCAAGCTCCTTTTTGTTGCGGTGTTTAAAATCTTTACTTGCTTTATCATACAAAACCGGGTATTGTCTCACCGCCTCGGAGAGAAGTTCATCTACTGACAGCTCTACATTTGCCGAAGTGTCAAATCGATTGGAGTCCGCCATTTTGTTTGTGGATAGTTTCTTGAGGAGGTATGGGTCAAAGAGAGCGATGATTCGTTGACCACCTTATGCTTATGCTTATATATGCTTATTTCACTCGCGTTCGCACTACGACATAAGCACGACATAAGCATAACATGTGCTTATGCTTATGCTTTAGGTCGAGGGTGTTCTCACTTGCTTATGCGACTGCTTGTGCTTATGCTTGTGCTTATCCGCTAGAGAAAAAAATCGTAAAGGAAAGAAAGGAGATTTATCGAACATAGAGACTGGAGCCCAGGATGAGAAGATGAATACGATGAAATATATACTAACCTTAATTGATACACAAGGTCAAACAATACACATTGAAGCCTATGGTATTGATCAGATTACTTCAGACATCGAAAGCATGAGCACCGAGAATCTGGCAAAGTTGTTCAAAGGCGTGTCAAAGGACGATATCGCTCGACCAGCGGGACCCGTGGACGTTTTGATTCGGTATAAATATACTGCGTATCACCCTCAAAGAAAACAGAACGCTAGACACCTTCTGTTACTCCAGAATCGATTTGGCCTTTGTATCGGAAGAACACACCCGTCGATAAAAGGCGAAATAAAAACACATGACCTCAGTTACGCTCGAGTGCATCATATAGTAAAAGTAGAAGACTTGTACAAAATAGAGAATCTTGGCGTTGAAAGTGTTTCGCGTTGTGGAAGCTGCAGATGTGGAACATTGTGCTATCGGAAGTAAAAACTACAGCATCAAAGAAGAAAAGGAGTTCGAGCTGATTGAGGAAACATGAAGTTTTACGTGCAAAACCATAGATGGATCGCGGAGTACCCATGGATTAAAGATCTTCCTGATAATAGACGAGTGAGTAGCTCTAGCCATGCTGTATTCTACTGAGCATAGACTGGAAAAGAATACACAACATGGAACTGTATACAATAGCCAAGTTGGAGATATGGTACTATGGGGGGTCGCCCGTAAACTCAGCAAAGAGGAACTTAATACTTAAAAAGATCCTATCCATTACATTTCCCATCACGAGGTGCTCAAACCAGACTCTAAGTCTCCTCCTGTTACAATCGTGTTTAACAGTAGCGCAAACTACATGGATGACGTACTTAATGAGTACTGAGCAAGGGGGCCAGACTTGCTCAACAGTCTGCTTGGAATACTTGTGCGATTTCGCGGGAATGAAGTAGCTTTCATAGGTGATATAAAGAAAATGTAGCATACCGTTAAAACAACAGTGTTAGATCAACACACGCACCGACTCTTATGGAGGAACATGGTCACCGACAGAGCACCCGACACCTATGTGATACAAAGAGTTTCATTCGGAGATAAACCCTCTGCAACCATCGCTACGATGGCCTTACGCAAGACAGCAGAGATGGGAAGTAAGCGATATCAGGATGCCGCAAAAATCGTGAAACATATATGAAGTATATATATAAAGTATATATATATATATATAGTAGCAAATGGACTACTCAAGTGACGCACATATGGATTTTGATACAGCCTGTTTCGTAGACCAACAAAAGTTGATCCACTCATCAGTTAAACTCCATACACACTGAGGCATCGTGGCGGTTAAAATCCATATGTGCGTAACTTGAGTAGTCCATTTGCTTCTGTAATCGCTCCTTCATTGTCGAGCACTGTCATGGATCCTACGTTGCCTATTTCGCTTATATATATATATATATATATATATATATATAAAGTATAGATATAAAGATAAAAGTATAGATATAAAGATATAAAGATATAGATATAAAGATATAAACCCTTTATATATATATATATATATATATATATATATATATAAAGTATAGATATAAAGTACCACAGACCTTCCCACTGCTCCAAAATTAATGCAGGACATCGAGACCTTAATCATTAAGGGCGGATTTGAACTGAAGGAGTGGATATTTTCCCGTGACTCAGGTAATAGTAAAAAGTATCTACCAAATGAGTCAAACGTAGCGACCGAAAAGGTGCTAGGAGTCAATTGAGACCCCATCACCGACCATTTGTGCTTTTCAGCAAAGCTTAACTTCTTTTCGAATCGGAAACGCGGTGTACAGAAAGACAATCCTAATAACGATTCGAAACTCACACCATCACTTACGAAACTGATGATATTGTCACAAGTCAACAGTATGTACGATCCTCTAGGACTGGCAGGGCCCTTCACAGTACGGGCCAAAATCTTGATCGACATCTGTGGGCAAATAGTGAAAAGCTCGACTGGGACGATCCGACACCAGAAAATAATAAAAATAAAATGGTCAGCACTCTTTAATAAATAACTTGAAATTAATCGAATCAAATTTTCCGGAGAGATGTTTAAAGCCTTCGGACGCAGTTTGCAATCCTGTTCTTATTATATTCTGTGATACTTCAGAAGACGTTTACGGCTCCTGTGCGTATGTACGATGGCAATTACAGGGCGGAGGGTTTGCGTGCAATTGGATTGTTTCTAAAAATCGTCTTGCCCCAAGGGAAAAATGTCTATCGACAAAATAGAGAGATATGTGGAGTGGTGACAAGTGAGCGGCTTCTATCCTTCATCGATAAAGAATGCAGATACACTTTTCAGAAATACTATTACGTAGTTGACTCTCAGATAGTGCACGCAATGCTACAGAAAAGCTCCTACGGTTTCATTACTTTCGCCGCTACACGAATCGGTGAAATTCAGGAAGGAACCAACATCGAGGATTGGTATTGGTGCGAGAGTAAATTTAACATTGCAGATTGGTTGACTAGAGGAAAGAAGCCAAGTGAAATTAGTCTTCACAGCGATTGGCAAGAAAGACCTCTTTTTCTCAAACAACCTGAGAGCGAGTAGCCTGTTTCTCGTAGTTATTCTGAAGTAGAATACCTCCAACAATTATGAGAGTAGTCCAAATAGGGAATGTAACTGTTAAAGACGACTTGGCGTCTAGAATCAAGATCGAACGATTCTCAGATTATAACCGTCTATCGAGAGTGACAGCAATGACTTTAAAGCTTTATCGCCGAGAACGCAACACAGGAAATAACAAGTACAGATGTAGAGACAGCGGAGGTATTCTGGATCAAAGAGGCACAGCGAAATATGGAGAACGATATAAAACATGGTATGTACAGACGTTTGTGTCCTCGACTACGAGATGATGGCATAGATGTGATAAGTGGCCGTGCTGAAAAATAGCTAGAAATAGGCTACAACAAGAAAGATATCATACTCCTACCATGTCAGCATCGATTTCTCGTCTTTACTAGGAGTACATTCATGCTAAGGGGCATCACGGAGCTCTTACAACTGCAAGCAAGATCCGCGCAGGGTTCTGGATAACCAAATGATTTAAAATGATCCAATCTGTAACGATCAACTGTGTGACGTGTAAGAAACTTGACAAGAAACTATCAGGACAAGTAATGGGAAACCTTCCTAAAGAAAGACTCAAACCGGCATCCCCATGGTATTCTACATCAATTGACTTATTAGGACCCTTTACGATCCGTGACGCAGTTAAGAAGTGTACTACGTCAAAAGCGTATGGGGTGACATTTAATTACATTGGAACCAGAGCTGTATATTTGGACCTTGCACCTGACTACAGCACAGAAAGTTTTCTTATGGTATTACGCAGATTTGTCTCACACAGAGGATATCAATCAAAAATTTATTCCGACAATGACGCGAAACTTGTCGCAGCAAGTCAGGAACTCGAGAATGTTACGAAATATTTAGATTCGGAGAAGCTTAAAAGTTTTGGAGTTATGGAAGGTTTTGAATGGAACTTCTCACCAGCTGTTGCACCATGGCAAAATAGAACATTAGAATCTCTCATCAGATCAGTCAAAAGATCACTCAAAGCTGGCATTGGAGAAAGCATCCTAACGTTTTCAGAACTTCAAATGGTACTCTTTGAGGTTGCTAATCTAATTAATGAAAGACCTATAGGTCATCATCCAAGGTCCTCAAAAGATGGTTCCTATTTGCTCCCAAACGACCTACTTTTAGGCCGTTGCGCAACACGAGTACCAAGTGGGCCTTTTAAAGAGTCAGCAAGTCCAAAACTCCGTTTTGAATTCATTCAAAACATAGTTAATAGCTTCTGGAAAAGATGGACCACAAACTACTTCCCAGATCTGATCGTGGGTCAATAGTGGCATACAGCACATCGCAACCTTAAAACTGGAGATCTTGTTTCAATGCAAGATTCTAACTTGATTAGAGGTCAATGGTGACTTGGGCTAGTTTCAAATACCTTCCCAAGTTCTGACGGCAAAGCGCGCAAAGTTGAAGTGCAGTACAAAAATCCTAAGCAAGGTGAACCTGTAACCAATTATCAAGAAAGAGGATACTTCACGATCTAACGCCCTGTACACCGTTTAGTGTTACTTATACCAAAGGATGACATTTTGGACTTCTGAAATGATATAGACTCTGTACTGTTACTAATTTTATAACCTGGACTTAATCATTTACAAATGTCTTTCTGTGGAGGGGAGTGTTTCGTCGAAATATTTTCTATTATTGATCATTAAGTTAATTGATCCGTTAATGAGATAAGTTATAATGATGTCATAACACTAATGTAAGTCATTTGTCAGCTCTGGACCTAGCCGACTTACTGGGAAAATATCAAATCGTGTCATATACTTTATTATCTGAGCATTTCATAAGAATGTGACTTCCTTTTAGGATTCGAACGCACTTCTTTGATTGTCTGACACTAAAGTCGTCAATAAAGATGTTTGATAACAGGGAACCAATAGCCCACAACTGACGATAACATTCTCAAAATTCGTCTTAGAGATTTAGAACTGTTTGTGGCAACCGACAGGAGTGGAAGTATCTGAAAGACCTTAAAACCGTTTGAAAGTTGAAACTGAAGTGACTTTTTAAATGGTTGACGACAAAAGTTTGAGCTATTCGATGGCTGACAGTTAAACCCATTGAGCCCCTTTAAAGTGGACGCGCTATCTGAATTAGACACGAAACATATCTGAAGGCAGGTAAAGTAATTTTAAAATTAATTATCATATGACCTGTACAGCCCCGCGCGCAGTCCTATAAGCCAAGGTGAAAGCTGACGTGTAAAGGGCCGACGGGTTGACGTGGACCGGTCCAGAAAAAATAATGTCAGCCTCTCACTCATTGGAATCTTTTTAATTTTCTGATAACGCATTTAAAATTGTGCACTTCAAATAAAAGTATAGTAAATGAGAAAACGAGTAAAACTTCTCGATGAATTATGACCTGCAGTAATAACGAGAAATATTTTTACTGTAGAATGTTTTACCAAGTGTGCAGTGCGCGCCTTTCTTCCGTCTACAAGTACATCCTACTTATTAAGACAAAGGTTTCGAAATCTTCAACACCTAGTGGTCATATGATAAAAGGCTTATTGACTGAGTTTGTTAGGAGCACACGGGACAGTATTTGACCCTCTGCTGGAGGTCATGCTCTCTGCACGAGCATGACCTCGAGCAAATTATTTTTCCCGTCCGACCCTCCCACCCAGTCAAAAGGTACATTTTACATACTATGTCCCTTGTTATTAAAATCCATCTCGAAGTTATGCTGTTCACCACTATATCAATAAAACTCAATGCCGAAAACGTTTTGTGCTCGCAGTATCCGAAAGAAACAATCCGTATTTTAGCTACAACACTTCCCCCTCTACAAAAGTTCACTTACACTTTCTAACTTTTTACAATGAACTAATAATAATAAAGTATTGTCGTTTATCTAATGATATGGTCACTTGTGATGTAGATCGCGACGTTTCGACTGCATCCGGCTATTCTTCATCTGGAGATAAGGTCAACTGTCTTCGAGTCTTCTTATAAAGCAGGATGCTCCGCTGTGATTGGTTGGCACTCCCCAGCTGTGATTGGTGCGATTCCCAGACGACGAGATCATGGTGTTTTTGGACGTAGAGTCCGTTTTTACCAACGTCCCTGCCAACGCCGCTGTAAAAGCCGCATTGCAAAATTTGTAAGACGACCCCAGCCTCCCAGAACACACGGCGCTAACACCTGCTCAAATCGCAGACCTGAATTTCGGTTTAAGATCCACATACTCTTCGACACCGAAATTTTAAGAGATGCTTACGGCTGCCTCACCAGCATCGTATATAGGAAGCCCACACACTAATAATACTTATCGTATGATTCACAACACCCACAATCAGTAAAACATGGTTTTGTTAAGTATCTCCACGAGCGTATCAACGCCTCCTAATAAAACCCTCTGTCATCTCTAAGGAAAAGAAACATTTTTCATCCACTCTTACGTCTAATGATTACGCTATTTCTTTCTTGCAGAAAGTCACCAAGATCAGAAAATCTACCGCCGCTTCCGAGTCCGCAATCGATTTCAAATCCACCGTAGTGTTACTTTATGTTAAAGGTCTTTCGGAACAGCCTCGCCGCTGCCTACAACAACAAAGCGTACGCGCTGTCTTCAAGTCGGAAATCATAATATATGATCACATAGCTGGTAAGAGCGAAAGACGCTGTTGATCCAGCCAAACAAGACGATGTAGATTACAGGATTCCCTGTGAATGCGGCAAAGTTTACATCGGTGAGACTGGAAGACCAATGCAAGACAGAATAATGGAACACGACCGAGACATCCGACTAGCTTGTTCCCAAGCCTCCGCCATTTCATAGCACGCCTACAACCGTCACCAGACACCAACCGCTTTAAAATGAGGTTAGGTTTATTGATCGGGATCCTCACTGGTAAACTCGCAGGGTGAAAGAGGCTATTCACATAAAATTTAATCCTTAGAACATCGATAAAGACAGGGGAATACAAATTCTTGAAGGGTGGATGACCACGATCAAGAAACACAACAACAGGAGAAGCGTACGACAGCTCACTGCAGAGAGAGCGTCTCATCTGACCACCGCCCAGTTAGCCCAATGGATAGTGCTCTGGACTGTTGTGCGGGAGGTCGAGGGTTCGAGCTCCGGCCGAACCAACACTCAAGGTCTTAAAAAAATTGAGAAGAATTTGCTACCTTTCTATAACATCAAGAAATGGTTAGATATTCTAGTCTTCTCGGATAGGGACGAATAAATGGAGGTCCCGTCTCCTGCAGAGCTGGGGGTAGGAGACGTTAATTTCCCACACACGAGTTTACTGTGTGATGGATGTCCTCCCCTGGGGTGGGATGGTGGGATGTACAGGGCCCTATTTAAACCAGCTTCAAGCTGAACTGGGCTGGCCTGTCTAAATACCGCAAATACATATACCAACATCAAGGATTAAAACGCGCGGATCACAGCTGTGGAATACCAACCAATCACAGCGGAGCATCCTGCTTTATAAGAAGACCCGAAACCAGTCTACCTTAACACCTGATGAAGACTAACCGGATGCAGTCGAACGGGCGCGATCTACATGATAAGTGACCATATCGTGAGACAAACCATAATACTTTATTATTATTGTACTTTACCATGATGAATAAGCACAACCTTATTTACGAAATAATGAAATAAGTTATAAACTTTGGATTAAATAAAAACAAATGAATTTAAATAAAATGATTAATAACATTGTCTTAATTAACTTAATATGTAAATGATGAAACCGATAATGCATTAGAGGGTTAAAAGAGAAATAAAGGCTACTTACCGCCTTATTGTCACAGGGTCAGTTAAGTTGATAACAGAAAAAAGAGAAAAAAAGGAAACAATAAAAACATAAATCAATAGGTTTTAATTGACTTAAAACTTGTCAAAATTGTTATCATTCAACATTTCATCATCGAGTGGGCTAACCCGTTAAACTAATACTTACATGCTGTAATAAGCAGTTACCAGGAGAAGAAAGTAATAAAAAGAAAAGAGTTAGTTCAATTAAAGAAAGAATATTGCACTAATGATAAATCTTATTTAATGAAGCTGGATTTATCATATGGGCTAAGGATTTGAAAAATTCCTCTTATTGTCGGATTAATGGACTAGATGCCTTGAGGATAAATAAATAAACAACAATCCAAGGTAACATAGGATATTTGTAGGCAACACATTGATACACGTCTTTCCACTTGTTTCTTGCGTGACAAAGTTGTTTGTCAGAAATCCGAAAATATTTCGACCTTGTAAAGCGAACTTTTTAACAGAAGCATTTTTGGTAAATACAGTCGAACCCTGTATTAAGAGGCACCATAGTAGAGGTCACCCTGTATTAGTTGATCAGTTATGAGAGTCCCGAAATTTTTACCCCTCAACCAATGTAAAATTATCACTTCCATTAGCGCTTGTGATCAGCCTTTACTGAGTCCCAACGGCCCGTTTGCATTGTCTTTCATCTGTAACGAACAGCCACTTAAAGCGGACCACTCAAATAAAACTAAGAATGATCTCTCTGTAGAATTGAATCCATATTTAATTCCCGAAATCAATGCACGTACTATTACTGGGCGAATTCTTTTACATGGATTGGTCAATTATGGTACAAATGACTCTTTTATCGTTTCCTTATAGTAACCTATTCTGTGGAACCTGTATGGAGCGGTTACCAAGCCATTTCCCGCTGGTTAACGTTTAAGACAGGTTTGACTGTGTATAGGACGCTTGCAGAAATTGCCAGATTTTCACTTCATTCGTTCTTGTTCGATTAATTATGCTAAATGATGATAACTTTGCTAAACATATGGGCGGAGGAAGAAACAAATCAGAAAAAACAATACTCTGCTGTTTTGGCAGAGGTTTGACTGTGTATAGGACGCTTGCAGAAATTGCCAGATTTTCACTTCATTTGTTCTTATTCGATTAATTATGCTAAATGATGATAACTTGGCTAAATATATGTGCGGAGGAAGAAACAAATCAGAAAAAACAATACTCTGCTGTTTTGGCAGAGGTTTGACTGTGTATAGGACGCTTGCAGAAATTGCCAGATTTTCACTTCATTTGTTCTTATTCGATTAATTATGCGAAATGATGATAAGTTTGCTAAAGATATGAGCGGAGGAAGAAAGAAATTAGAAAAAAAAATACTCTGCTGTTTTGGGTTTGTAAGTTATTTCGGAATTAGTTGCACATCTGACCGGAATGGAAAGGTTTTTGTTTGTACTTTATCTTTTCAATGTCTGTCGCTCAAAAGTGTTTTTTTTTTTTTTCGGGGTATTTAGCAACGGAAATCGTGGCAAGATAACTCTTAATTCGTAGTTTTAATTCCAAAATTATCAGAATTGAACTGATGGAAAATAGCAAGAATCTCTTGTTTCCAACTATTGATGAAATCACTGCTAAAGTGAGCTAATGCAATAAGTGTATCAAGGTCGACAGCGCCCGCTGATTACGGTATCATTATGACGCAAATCGATAAAATGGGATAAATGCTACTTCTTTCTAGAGACTCCTCTAAGTTAACATGCCATAATGTTTTGCAGTTCATTTCATGGTAATAAATATCCTTCATGGTTCGAACTTTTTAAATCAGGGAGATATTTTTCTTCTATCAGGTTTGTCACTGTTTACCCTATTTTATTATCCAACTACACTCCGTAGAGTACAAATAACGCCTACGACGGGTACAAATATCACGCGGTATTTGTACTCCAGAGAACCGGTTACACAGGTTTTCTCGTATCACACAACCGATAAATTGGAGTTACAAAAACTGGCGGAGAATTGAGGTCATTTTTCTGACGAGGAAGAGTCGGAATGAATGGCGAATATTGATCCAAGTTTATCGGATATATCGAACGAAGAAAAGTAGTTAGACGACGATGAAATTTCATCATTTTGTAGAACAAAACAGAAACATATGTATGATGCACGATCCTCGCAGTAGAGAGCCCTATTTAAGCAATAGCGAAAATCAAACCTGAAAAAAAAAATCAGGCCTGTACGGGATTCGAAGCACTGGCCTCTGCGATACTAGTGCAGCGCTGCACTAGTATCGCAGAGGTCAGTGGTTCGAATCCCGTACAGGCCTGATTTTTTTCAGGTCTGATTTTCGCTATTGCTTAAATAGCGCTCTCTATTGCGAGGATCGTGCATCATACGTATCTATAACCGCAGTTCAAAATATATGAACTTCATATATTCATCGTGAAACAAACAGCAACACGACCAAGTGCAAATTCCGTTCTGCCTCGCCTGCTTCTGTCACGCATTCCCGTAAAGAAATGTCCGCGAAATTCGCCCGCACTCAAGTTACAATTTGGCGTTTGGGATTATAAGTAACTTTTTAAACGTTTTGTTGTCTAGTATCGCTGAGTATTTTTTACTCGTTATTCGTGTTTTTACTCGCCCAACGGGCTCATCAAGATAAGGCACAGCTCTTAAAAATACTAAGCGATACTACACAGCAAAATGCCTCATAAGATATATTAATTTCGTATGAAACAGAACAGACTTTAGCCTCGCTAAAGTAATTTCGAAACAATCTGTTGTATCTTATGCATGGATTACATTTCATCACCCTCCTTGTAAGAAGCATGCAATTCAGTTTGGATTGGCGAACTAGCTTAGATAACCTAGCCCCAGTCTCTCTCCAATGAGTTTAGGAGGATAGGAATACTAGTCCTTCCACATGGAAATTACTGCCGTAGTAAATTTTGGGGGAATTTCCTCAGAATTTTGGAAACAGCAGAAAAATAAGTACTGCGAGTCACAAGAAAATGACGAAAACATTGAGAACACACATGACAATTTCCTTGTCATATTCCTAATCATCAAGAACAAACAAAAACCTCACGAACATGACGCATTCATAAAAAAACAAGTCAACATCGTGCAGGAAGACCTGTTTTGTCTTGTCATGACTGATGGTCAAAGAAATACTTTTAAGTTCCCATTGGGATTTAGCCACATGCATAGGGCCGGCTATTTACAACAGGTTTAACCCAAACCGCGGTTTTACGCAAGGAGTGGGCCTTGAAGATTCTCTGTAAGAGGGTTAATTTTACTAGTTAAAGAAATGTCCTTCCACCATTAGCTTTCGGCCCCCTTGACACTGTTTAAAAAAATAGGTATTCATATAAACCGGAAGATGGCTTAGAACGAGTTTTGTTAAACAAAGGCAAAACTTTGTTTAAATGCCGGACTAGCCAATGGACCCTAAGACATTGCTTATTCAATAAGTGTACAGTACGTGTGTCACTTATGAAAATTCTTCACCTATTTTTTTTTTTTTTTTTTTTTAACTTTGTATTGAGCATAAGATCTTCCATCACTTGACTTCTATTTAAGCAAATGTCACGACCCTGTTTACTTTGTGTTCGATACGGTAAATGAAAGATACATAAAGATACGTATTATCTTCGTTACAATATTTAGTTTTAATCTTTCACTTACCGCCTGATGCAATTACATGTATTTGATCCATCGTGGGCGATATGGAGAGCAGAGAAAACGATAGAAAATCAAGCATTATAACACAATGTTCAGTTCAACTATAATTTATATTTATGGCATGTTAACTTAGTTTTTTTTTTTTTCACAAACTGTTTTCGAGATAAGTCTTTTATTTTTCTCTTACAACGAATGGTATTAAAAAGTCAAACTCCCACCCTCATCTCCTCATTCACGTGAAAGTGGAGCAGAAACAAATATAAACAGGTAAATTATTAACTTTAGTAGTCTAATCAAAAGTCACTCACAGGCTAGTTTATTTCACCAGTGCGGCACATGAGTAGAGAAATACAGAACAACGATAAAGTTAGGGAGACTAGTTGGAAAAAATTACTGAACCAATAAATGAATATGTGACGATCAAGTTGAAACTTCAAAATCCCTCCGGGCATTTGAACCTTTGAAGATTGGTTTGTTTAAATTTCCGGCCCCTGGACCAAAATTGTGTTGAAATGCACCATCCAAGTGCTGGATTTGATTGTCAATATTATTCCTACATGCCTACCAAGCTTTAGAGCCTAGATTTAGATTTTTCACCTTTACTCAACTCCATATTAAAAAGTAAAACTCTTGTATTCTGCTGGAAAGACTTGAAAGTTCCGGTTTAAACTCCCCACCCAAACCAAGCGAGGCTCAAATTCCCTACATAAGGGCACGGACGGCAGTCAAATGCTCATGGGTCGCACGGCGGGATGTTGAAACTTCGAATTAATCAACGCATTAATCAATAAATGAATAAAATCAAATAACTAGATAACTAAAATAGCACGCCATTTAGACCGGAAATATTTTAAAGCATCTATTGAATACGAAGTTTTCTTAGCAGAAGAGCACCAAGTATCCAAGACTTTCCCCGAAAACAAGCTTCGTTAAGTTAATTACTCGATGACTATGTAGATAGAGCTCATCGACATACGAACATGAGACAGTGATTATTATAATTATATCTAAATATATATTACTGTTTATTCCCACATTCCTAAGGTGGCACCGTTTTGACATCTCTTTTGTAGAGAATAAAGAGGAAAAACTACGCGCTAAATTTCGTATGAAGTTGAGTAGATGCCACAACACACAGCCAATCCTAGTCTCTTTACTTAATTCAAACTATAATTCGCTATTCAAAACAAAGCAAAAGCGAAATTAAAGGAGTCCTGAAGGGAGGGTAAAGCAAAATTATTCAGCAAAGTATTGGATTCATTGTACAATCTTGAAACATGACTTGTTTTCCGAGCCGATACACAGATCTTGATTTCTTAATGAAGTGCAGCATCTCTTGATCTTTTCTTTGGCTCTATCGGCGTTCAGCTGGTAGAAAGGGTACAGACTAGGGGTGGTCAGCAGCTTTTTGGTCATGTGATATGTGTAGTAACACTTTCATTAAGAAAATTAAGTAGCACTTACTTCCTGATATTTCCAAGGCGCAGTACATAAAAAAATACATAGGAAAGAACGAAAGAAAAGTGAAATTCACCGTTAATTACACAATCGTGCATCACCATGTTAGGAAAAAGAAAGAAACAAAAAAAAAGGCATAGAACAGAAGGGAAATTATTGAGTTATTTCCTATACAATGTAAGATAATTAATTAAATGGCATTCACCGGTGATTACACTCACGTACATGTTAAAAAAAAAGAGCATAGAAAACTGGGGAAAGTAAAAAGTTATTTCCTATGCAATGTCAGAAAATTAATCAAATGTATTTGAATGCTTTTCATTTTAAGAGGAGGAAACACACTCGGTTTTTTTCTTTTTTTCCCCTACATTCATTCAACGTTGTCAAAAGAGTTTATATTCTCTTGACGTGGTATATGCACTTTTTATACACCCCTGAGTTTAGTAATAAATCCCAAGCAGTGTGAAAGAAGTCAAATTTCAATCATTTTCAATACTTGATTTCAACGCTAAATGACATGAGGGAAACATTTCGAATGAATTCAGGTGAATGTTTGGTATACTTGGGACGGTCCAAAATTTGTTTTGAAAGAAAAAAAGGTTTGAAACAGATTCCACGCCCATACACGTAGATGCCCCAAGTAACTAGCTGTAAGGCTTTTCTTTGACAAAGTGTGATTAGCATTGTACTGAAACAGTTAAAGAAAAGTATAAATGAAATAGAATATAAGGAAATGACTAAATAAGCGAACGCATAAAGCAGATAAATGTAAAAAGATAAAAAAAGAACACTTACGCTGAGCTATCATTTCCACGTGAATGATTCGAAAATGATAAAAAGAAAGAAAATAATCTCAAATTCAATATATGTATTTAGTAGCTAAGATCTGCTCTACTGGCTTTTGCAAATTAAAACAAACAAATACGATAACATCGACTCAAATGGTAGCTGAACTGAGAAAATCATCCTATGTAGTCAGTAGATATAACTACAGGAACAGCCTTCATTTTCTCTATTCGGTCCATATTCAGTACATAATTATTATTATTTAACAGCTAAAGAAAGAAAGGAGAAAAGAAAGAAAGAAAGAGAGAAAGAAAGAAAGAAAGAAAGAAAGAAAGAAAGAAAGGAAGAAAGAAATAAGGAGAGAAAGAAAGGAGGAAAGAAGAGAAAAGCAGAAAGGGAGAGAGAGAGAGAGAGAGAGAGAGAGAGAGAGTAGAGAGAGAAAGAAGGTGAGAAAAAGACAAAGAGACGGCTCGCAGTATTTGTTTGCATCCCGACATGGTTATCACAGCCCGACTTGAATGACAGTGAGCCATCGACCCGAGGAAAGGAAGACTATAATATAAGACAACAGTGATCATAGTAATAAAACAAACTTACGGCACTGCTGTTCATCTGAGTTATCACCACAGTCGTCTCCGAGAAAACAACGCCACCATTTACTAAGACACTTTCCATTTGCACAGGTGAACTCATAGTTCTCACACTTTCCTGTACAGTAATGCAAATAACATCGATTCAAAGACAAGAATATTGTGCCTGTGCATCCAAGAAAATGGAGAGCACTCACATAACCGGAAACAATCCAAATGAATTAAACCAGAGACCAATTACTTGGAGCGTTCAACTCCCACACTTAGCCTATGTCAAGGCATTTTCACGGAACGGTTTATTTCAGACTGTCTTTTCCAGGGAAATAATTAGAATTTAACTACCAGCTCATCGTGATTGGTCGAAGAGCTTACGTGGCCGGCCGGGGAATCCCATATCGCGGTAATTCAAACTAAAAATAGATTTTTCTATTGAAAACATCGTGACAAAACAAAGGTCAGTTGAACGCTCGAAGAAATGGCTCCTGATTAAACATGTTCCTTAGTTGTCAAGTCAAAACTTGGTGGTTGGATTATAATGCAACTTTCAGCTTAAACCCTCCTCCCCCCTCCCCCCCCCCCCCCCATCATTCTACGAAGTAGTAATTGTCGTGATAAGCAATGAAACTGAAGCTTCACAGAAAGTTTACCCGTTTGAAAGATTGGTAAAGTCTGCCAATCAGGACCCCTGAAGTTAACATTTAAACTAAATATGGTTTGTTTTATTTCATCTCAATCCATTATATACGATGCAAGACATCCGTTATTCTTCTTTTTATTTTTTCTTCACTTCGCTCTATTTTTTCCAATTGCATTCTACTTGATTGATCTACGTTTTTTTCCCTTGACCTGACATTGCAAAAATTTCAACGTTATTGCAACAATAGTCGTGCTAATGGCAACTGGAAGACTTTAGAATTTATTCTCCCACCATTGCTAAGAATTCCGGTCACGACGAATCCGTGCGGCGTCAGCTATGCTTCCTGTGAATCTAACATGGTGGCTGTGCGTAACAAGCCGGAGTGTCGATAAAATCGATTGCGTACATCTCCACACCTCGGAAGGGGCCGAAAACTTACCCTTCAACGCACAACGTTAAAAGAATAATATACCGGCGAAAGGTTCGCAATGTGAGTATTAACAGACCTTCGAAGAAAGAAATAACTGAATACGGGTTCTCCGTATATATTTTGAAATTTTCACTTAAGAGGCTACCTACAACGATTAATAACCTGATGGATTGTTTGAAGTCCAATGTGGAAATAAATGCGAAATACATGCGAAGTTAAAAAAAGAAGTGCCGGTGTTTTGTTTATTTATTTACTTATTGTTTTATTTGCCGGTTTAAGATGTACTTGACCTTCAAGTCAGGAATAGTCTGGTTTTAACTTCAATCCATGATTTTCTTCTGAAATCGCGTTTACAATTGCTACGTAACCGATTGCCAGTGCATTGACAAGGATAAAATCGTCTGCGCATGCGTGGCGTGAGCGTGTTGATATTGTCGTCGGGAGTTGTTCGATCGTCTGATCAAGGAAATATTGGCGTAATTTAAAGTGTGTATTCGTGGACATATTTTGTCTTTCAGGCTGGAATGTAAGGATGCTATTTGAAAATAACTTCTGTAAACTGAACTCGTCGACATGTTCAACGTTTTATTTTTGGGAAATGTTCATTTGCTTGCTCAAGAGCCACCTTTCAGTACTCGGTAAGGAAACACATTGCAAGCTTAGTTTCTTCGAGTATAATTTACCTCCATTTTAGATAATAAGCTAAGATTCAAATTGATAGAAGGTAAAAAATACCATGCTTTGGTAATAAATGTGTATCACGAAAAAAAATAGGACATATTTTTATCAAGGCGAAGCGAAAGCACACCGATCCTACACGGTGTTACATGAACAAGTCAAAAACGCTGCAAAATATCGCGTTACCCCATGCATATCGCTCTCACTGGAACTTAACATTCGTTAAAGTCCTAAGAGTGTATTAGAAATGAGTTATTTCCATATGGTATGAGAGGAGCTCCCATGAATGAATGCTGCCACTCAGCAAAAGCCTCATGAAACCCATTGTTCTCGTGGATGTGCTACCAAAAAGAAAAATTCCTGGGAAAGTTGGAATAAGTACAATGGTGTTGGAACTCAACTGAAAACAGAAGCCGGAATTGCTTCAGGATTAATGCTGACAGGGAGTTCAGGACCAATATATGGTCCATGGTACTGTTCAGTGCTCTAGGGCCTTGCAGAGGTTGTAGCGCACCAAAGGTTTGAGGAGTTTTGTGTGATTGAATCATAGATCCTGTTGCCTAGTAAGATTCCTCGAACAATTATTATCTGGTACACCCACGCCTGACTCAGTGGACTTCTTATTACAGAAATATCCAAATTGGATGAATAAAACAATTTGCTAAACAAAAGGGCAATAAGTGTACATGAGTTGCTTCCTGTTCTGCCAAGAACTGTTGACTGTAAAATAGTGCTCAGAAAGGACCCGAAAGTGACATTGCCATGTTGATGTGGTTGGATATTGACTGTTTTTTTTTTCTTTTTTAAGAAAGAAAAACTTTTTTCAAAAAAATGCAATAGATTTATCTAGCAACCTTTGTGGCATTACATGGTTAGAGTGCTGGATTGTGTTGTGCGGGAGGTCGAGGGTTCGAGCCCCAGCCAGACCAATACTCATGGTCATGGTCTTAAAAATAACTGAGGAGAATTTCCTACCTTTCTATAATATCAAGAAATGGATAGACATTCTAGTCTTTTCAGATAATGACGAATAAACCATAGGCCCGGTCTCCTGCAGGGTTATAGGTAGGCGACATGAATTTCCCATGCACGAGATTACTGTCACAGTGTGGTGGATGTCCTCCCCTGGGGTGGGATGGGTGGGTTGCTCTCTTATGTTTCATACATGAGCCTCTGGCTTGGGCAATCAGGGTAACCATGCCGCTCGTATAGTCAATAAACTTGACTGATTGATTGATTAATTGATTGATGAATTGATTGATTATGTAAAAGTATGGAATCCCAAATGAAAGGGTTCCCAAATCTCCACAAAAATAGTGGGTTAATAAGGAGAAAAGAAACGTAATGGTGGCAAGTGTTGAAAGTGTGAAATGATGAAAATAAAAGGTTAGTTGTTCAATAGAGAATTTACACTGAGGGACCTACAAACTGCAAGGCAGTTATGTCAGTCATAAGGCACATTAAAATAAAAGCTATCAGTAGTTCAATTGGGTACTAGCATTGAAGGTCCACACTTCCACACTTTTATTTTATTTTCTTATATATCTACAAGGTATTCCTTTGACCTGCAGATAGTGGGTCAAATTTTTCTTAACTTAATGTAATTACACCGGAAATGAAATGAAAATGAAGAAATACAACATGAAAAGACAAAAAGATACACAAGAAAAGAAAAAAAGGAAAATGAAAGATTTTCATTGCAAAAGACTCCATAAAGAAAGCTTTATTCGCTAGAATATTGGAAAGAGCCCTTTTTGCTTGTTTGTTGGTTTTTTTTTTAAAGATTTCTTTGACAAATTGGTTTTTTCATTATTTTTATATTCAATTTGTAGCCACTTTAAGGCAGTACAGAAATTTATAATAATAATAAAAATAATAATAATAATAATAATAATAATAATAATAATAAGGAAGGTTAGAATGAAATAAGATGAGATAGTCATAATCAGAGGAAAAGGAATGAGGGAGATGAGTAACATGTTGGTTAGTATTAGAAGTAGGTGGTAAAAGGAAAAGAAGAGGTTAGGTATAGGGAGGAAAAAAAGTTTTTTGGAGTTAAAGAAAAGTTTGAACTGAATATTTTGATTGATATGATGTGGGGTGGGAGTTAAGGATGGGTTGGTCTGAGCTGGTTTTGATTGACAATTGGTTTACTGGTATCTGTCTTGAATTTGAATGGTGATAATAACAGACACAAAAGTAATTTAAAGCTACGAAAACTTAACTAAGCTATTTTGACAATACAGTAAATAATGGAACTACTGCAAGATATTGATGAGAGAAAACTTCCCTCTCTCCAGTATTAGCTTAATTAAAATAGTGGAAGTTTACCTATGTAAAACTAGGCATATGGTATTTTGCGGACTGGACTGGACTGGACTGGACTAGTAAAACGCAGACTAGTAAAGCGCGGACTAGTAAAACGCGGACTAGTAAGACGCGGACTAGTAAGACGCGGACTAGTAAGACGCGGACTAGTAAGACGCGGACTAGTAAAACGCGGACTAGTAAAGCGCGAACTAGTAAAACGAGGACTAGTAAAACGTGGACTAGTAATACGCGGACTAGTAAAACGCGGACTAGTAAAACGCGGACTAGTAAAACGACAACAACAAAAAAAACAATTTCATACGAAGGCGATCATAAGACTTAATGGCAAGCCAATTTAGTAAGTGACAATCCCTGTTTGACCTTTAAGCTGCAAATGGGTTTGACATGCGCCAGATACAAACGAATTTATAAGTTTAGGCCAAGAAAGAATTTTATTCAGCACCAGTTCAAAATCCTAAAATACACTTTCGTCGTAAATTTCACGGCAGAAACACAGGAACTCGATGAATTAAAGTCGCATTAAATCTCTTTGTGTCTAGGTAGAAAGAGTCTCATTGACTTCAGCTTTTCGGTGGAAGAAAAACCGATTTACACACGCCATTACAGAAAACAAACAAGCAGACTGACAACTCCAAAACGTGTATTTGCATTCACTTACAATTTGACCTTCCGTGAAATTTTAAAACGGAACAGAGGTAAATCCTCGAAGATTAATCGTCGTTGGAAATAAAAAGTACTTTCCGTAAGATCTCTAAGTGTTTTTCTTTTTACGAGAAAATCGTCGCATGATCATTTAATTCGTGCGTGTTTGTCATACCAGTACTGCTGTTTCTTCAAAAGCGTATGCTTCTTTCTTCTTCAATTGACAGGTGTCACGCCGTGACAGTTACTTATCAAAAAATGTTTCAAAATTTGCACGGAAGCCCTTTAATTACCTTTAGAAATAAAAGTGTTTCGGCGAAAGCTTTCTCTTTAATTTGAATAACGTTTGTTTTCTTTATAACTCACTCGCTATCAAATTGCTAAGTTCAAGGAGGATTTTTCCGTAATTAAACTAGTAATTGTAGCCCTGATTGATTCGGGCTCTTTTGGCAATCATCTAAGGAGAAGCGTGCCGACAATTTTCGTTTTCTAATACAACTGAGTCAAGACAGTTTTACTTAGGGGGGTCGCATTACAGTCAAGTTTTAATTTCACCGGATTTCGAAAAACCTAAAACAAAATTTTTTTAACGGGAAAAGAAAAATGAAGTTGGCAACATTAATTAGTATTGTATTTTAACCGGGTTAAAATGGAAACGTCAATCACGCAGTCAATCTCACATCCGGCAAAAATAAACATTCCCCCGAACTAACCATGCGGCGAAACAGAACACTTTGCATGGCGATTATAGTCCTTTTGTTTTCAGCTATTTAACAACAACAAAATCAAAGGTTTGCTTTTGTTTTGCTGATGGGAGATGGAGAAATTGAAAAATGGAGAAATTTCCCGCTCTTTTTGGTTTTTATCTTTTTTCAAACACAGGCACAAATGACAACTTTGTCCGCAACGGACGCGGGTCCTTTCGTTTCAAAAAAATTTGGCAAAATCGGTCAGCCCCACCAAGGCACACCGGCGTCTTTGATGAATTTTAGAATTTTGAAACTTTTAGGAAACCGCAAAAATTGGGTCGCATTAGAAAATGCTTGTGTTGACAGAGTTTAATCCGTAGAGTAAACAATTCGGTCGTAATGCGACCCGAGCCTTGAAGAATCCAGGATGCTACAATAATTTTTGAACAGTTCAGAAATATACGAACAGTTCAGAAGTTCCCATTACGGACCGACCTATGCTGGTGAATAACACTTTTATCTTTTTCTAACGCATAAAAACAATGATTGCTAAAAGAACCCGAATGATTTAGGGCTACAATTACGAGTTTAATTACGGGAAAATCCTCCTCGCACTTCACAATGTGATGGCGAGTGAGTTATAAAGATAACAAGCGTTATTCAAGTTAAAGAGAATGTTTTCGCCGAAACATTTTTTGATAAGCAACTGTCACGATGTGACACCTGTCAATTGAAGAAGAAAGAAGCATACGCTCTTGAAGAAACAGCAGTAATGGTATGACAAACACACACGAGTTAAAGGATCATGCGACGATTTTCTCGTAAAAAGAGAAACAGTTAGAGATCTTACGGAAAGAATTTTTTATTTCCAACGACGATTAATCTTCGAAGATTTACCTCTGTTCCGTTTTAAAATTTCACGGAAAGTCAAATTGTAAGTGAATGCAAATATGTGTTTTGGAGTTGTCAGTCTGCTTGTTTGTTTTCT
Source organism: Stylophora pistillata (assembly GCF_964205215.1). Classification (NCBI taxonomy): domain Eukaryota; kingdom Metazoa; phylum Cnidaria; class Anthozoa; order Scleractinia; family Pocilloporidae; genus Stylophora; species Stylophora pistillata. The sequence goes on from NC_142523.1 coordinate 27,783,885, forward strand.
GTAATGGCGTGTGTAAATCGGTTTTTCTCCCACCGAAAAGCCGGAGTCAATGAGACTCTTCTACCTAGACACAAAGAGATTTAATGCGACTTTTATTCATCGAATTCCTGTGTTTCTGCCGTGAAATTTACGACGAAAGTGTATTTTAGGATTTTGAACTGGTGCTGAATAAAATTCTTTCTTAGCCTAAACTTATAAATTCGTTTGTATCTGGCGCATGTCAAACCCATTTGCAGCTTAAAGGTCAAACAGGGATTGTCACTTACTAAATTGGCTTGCCATTAAGTCTTATGATCGCTTTCGTATGAAATTGTTTTTTTTTGTTGTTGTCGTTTTACTAGTCCGCGTTTTACTAGTCCGCGTTTTACTAGTCCGCGTATTACTAGTCCGCGTTTCACTAGTCCTCGTTTTACTAGTTCGCGCTTTACTAGTCCGCGTTTTACTAGTCCGCGTCTTACTAGTCCGCGTCTTACTAGTCCGCGTCTTACTAGTCCGCGTCTTACTAGTCCGCGTCTTACTAGTCCGCGTCTTACTAGTCCGCGTTTTACTAGTCCGCGTTTTACTAGTCCTCATTTTACTAGTCCGCGTCTTACTAGTCCGCGTCTTACTAGTCCGCGTTTTACTAGTCCGCGTTTTACTAGTCCTCGTTTTACTAGTCCTCGTTTTACTAGTCCGCGTTTTACTAGTCCTCGTTTTACTAGTCCTCGTTTTACTAGTCCGCGTTTTACTAGTCCTCGTTTTACTAATCCACGTTTTACTAGTTCGCGTTTTACTAGTCCGCGTTTTGCTAGTCCCCGTTTTACTAGTCCGCGTTTTTCTAGTCCGCGTTTTACTAGTCCTCGTTTTACTAGTCCGCGCTTTACTAGTCCACGTTTCACTAGTCCAGTCCAGTCCAGTCCAGTCCAATCTTTTGCCGTAAAATTAACAGTAAATGGCTTCTTTTTTCGTAGTTTTTCCAATCCTAAAGAGGCACTTTCCTAGATTTAAATCAAAACAAAACCAAATGCATGATTTTGAGTCAACATAGTTGACAACGAAATCCATTTGTTATCGCCATACTTCAGTCTCCTTCTGCACTTTGTTAAAATGTTATTTCACAGGCGTCACGCCACGTGCTCCTTGATTGATATCTCGCTTTCTTTCTTCCCTTTATGTCTAAAATCTCGAAAAGGCTTACGGAATTATTTTTAATCAATTGTAATGTCGGTCGGAAAACGACGATGAGCAGCGACTATCTTGCTTTTCGAATTTCGATCGTTCAACGACCAGGTCAACAAACTGGAGTTTCTTCAGGAAAGTTCACGGCTCTTGCCAAACCAAGTGGCAGGGGCTTAGAAGTGCCGTAAAAAGCTTCTTTACTCTTCCTTGTTTTACCGACGAACCAACATTTTGCATGAACGGACGAAAAAGGGATCAGAAAAAGCCAGCACGACACTATAAACGTTGCCGCAAATTGAGCCAGTTCGCAACCGTATTGAAACTTTGCAGAAAAGACCGTTTTTCGGCGCGAGAACAATTTTTGTACAATTTGTACACCCTCTCAATTTTTTAAGATTCTTTTCTTCTTTTCATAAATGAGAATTAAACCCTTATCTTTTCAGCGGCTTCCTTGTTTTTTAAACTTTTGTAACGGCTGTTCATTTCACGCAAAATTTATTGAGTTTAAATAAGCACGCGTCTGAGCCCGCGTCTCTTACCGCGGGTCTCTGGCGCATGCGCAGACGTCTTTCATCCCTGTCTCCGAAACTTGTAGTTTCTCTGGAGAAATTGTGCTTCGAACGAGTGCTGAATCTCTGGAAGAAAGTTGATATTGCAGGTAGAAGCTTTTTTTTTCTTTCTCGCAAGGCTCAGGATTTATTTTGCGTTCTTTGCAAAGGAAAACGACGGAGCGAACAATTCGCTATGGGCCTCCACTCCGGCGAGTGAAGTACCAAGCACAGGAATACAGGTATCGATCTGTTTCTAATTTTTTGCTTTTCAGTGTATCTTTGCCAGCTATAAAGGCTTAGACGGGTCGCTTACCTTGATACAAAGCAAAGGAAAAATGAAGTGTTCTTTTTTACCTTAAATATTATTATTTGCAGTAGTACACAGACATCAGTCGTTACAATGGCATCTCGCTGCGGCAAAAGTACATGAAAAATAGGTGTCCTGGCACAGTTGCCATGTTTTTGCCCTCCTTACTCCCAACTACCAAACAAATATACTTCCGTTGACCGCCAACTCAACGATCGACGCAGCGGGCACGAAAATTTAATTTTTTTCTCTGGACTCAACAGTGGCTATTTCATAATTATGCTTGTTTCTGTTGAATTATACAGTGGTTTACTCTTGTTGCTGGCTAATACGGAAAGAAAGACTTAAAGGGTAAATCGCGTTCTATATTATAAAATATGGAAAGTAAAAAATTATTTTTACTGGTCGTAAATTTTTGGTTACTGATAAAGGTTTAAAACCAATTCTAAAACTAAGAGATCCAAATTTACCTGTTGACGATAACCGAATTATTTTAGAAGATTTAGAATCGAATTCTATGAAATTGAGTGGAAGAAATTATCATCAGCATCCAGATTTTAAAGAATGCTTTTGCTTGTCCAGATAAAAGTGTTTGTGAACTTAATAATGGTATTCATGAATTATGTATTCATGGTAAAGGAAAACATATTCGTTGGTCAGTGGAGTTACCCAAAAGATTGTCCTGAAGAACTTTGTATTGTTGAATATGATCCATCTAATAATAATGCTGCTGCTGCTTATAGATTTGTTTATGAATGTTTTAATGGTTTGATTCCAATGGGAAAGAAAATTGATTTTACAGATGAAGATCAGAGTAACTTGAGACTAGATAATTAAAAGATTTCTTCTGGAAAAGGATGCTTAGAAAATCTTACAACACAAATTGAATATGATTGTATGTACTGATTGTATGGCAAGATGGATTTTCTGCAATTTGATAAAAATACTCATATATGAATGACGATAATGAGAAATAGAAAAATATGTGTGACCACAGTTGAAGGTTTCAATGATTTTGTGAGTCTAAATGATGTTAAAAAATGGTATCTATTTTGAAAAGAATGTATGTAAATGTGGTGGAACTGTTTTGAATAATAATGACAAGAGTTTTATTCAATTACAAGGTAACAAAGTTGCTGTGATTAAGCAGTGTTTGATTGATAATAAGATTGTTTCTGAAGATGATGTTGTATGTTATAGTGTGTGAAATGTATGTAAAACTAATTAATTGTTGAAATAATTTATAGTATGTGTTATTATGAAAATTATTCACCTTGGATTGGAAAATAGCAATTATTTGTGGTGTTTGTAGACAGATTTTGAAAAAGAAGATTGAAAAGACAGAGATGAGAAAAGAAATTGAAAAAAATTAATATGTGGTGATAATATTTATGAAGGCTTGGTTGATTTTGGAGAAGATGTTTGTCTTTTTTGTATGGAAATACTTGTCGAATATGAAGAAGATAAAGAGGTTTGCTGCTTAAATTCTTATATACAATGTGTTGGTTATCAATTCGTTTGTGTTGAATGTGGTTTTGTTGAGGGCTATGGACCTGTGAATGAATTCATTGACTACCAAATTCAAGTTCAGGAAAAAGGGTATTTAATTCACAGAAAGAATTGTATTGAGAGAATAATAAATTATTTGACATTGAAAGAGAATATAATATTGAGATCAACAGAGATTTTTTCTTCAATAATAGCATGAAAATCTTGGTATGAAATTGCAACTAAACTGCCTCTATTAGTATTGCAGTATGCTTTTACAGAATTTTGTGATGAAACAGAAATCATGTTTTAAATGGCCTTACCACCCTTATTTTCATCTTCCAAAATGACTATTTTAAATCTTATTACGTCATTTTCATCAAGTTCTTCTACATGAGAAACTGTGAATCTTCACCATCCTGATGTATAAATTACTGTGAATTTTCTATCTATTGTAGAAAGTTGTTTTTTTAATTTGTGGATACATTTTAGATAAGAAATTAATGTTGTCACTAAATTGTATAATTAAAATATAATCCTTTTTTGGTTATTTGCAGCCATCCATCATTATCAACTGTGAAATGACTTAAGTTTGACGTTTTTGTTTTTGAGTCACTAATTGGATTAAATTTGGTTTCCTTGGAGTCATCATGTTGCATACAAAAATAGAAATAATTTTTAATTTCTTCATCGAAGGCTTTTTTGGTGATTGGGTTGTCATCATCTGTTGCTTCTTAGATCTTTAATTTTTTTGCCATCTTGATGTTACTGCTGAATTCGGCTGTATCTAACAAGGCATTGTATTTCAATAAACCATCATGAACATCAATTGGTACATCATGATAAAATTATTTGGTTTCTCTTTGAATTCATATCTGAGTGAATATCACCACTCATTTTAACACCACGTACCTACCAGTAAGTAAATAATTTGTGCTTGTGTGAGTTGAAACATGTGAATCTACATATTAAGCTTTATTTTCAGCATCTTTAGAACTTGTTAGATCAGAAATGTTGATTAATTATCTTTTTATTCCTTGCATTGAAAGCATTGTTGAAGGCTTTTTTCCATCGATTTCTATGTGCATCAAATTCAACTGTCACATCAAATTAAAATCACTCACATCAAATTAAGATTACTCACATCAAAATAAAGTTACTCACATTAATAAATTGAAATCACTCACATCAAATACAAATCGGTGACATCAAATTCAAATCGCTCACATCAAATATAAATCGCTCGCGTCAAATACAAATCGTTCACATCAAATTCAAATCACTCACATCAAATTCAAATCGCTCACATCAAATTCAAATCGCTCACATCAAATACAAATCATTACATCAATTGGTCAGCGGCTAAGTCAGTGAATGCTATCCCCAATGTGTACTCGGTCTTCCGGTTTACCGCCATTTTGTACGATCGTTCTTTTCCCAAAATCCCACTTTCACACGTGCAAGTCGATGTTGAGCCGAAATGAGCAACACTGGATCTCCTATCGTCCATAATATACATGTAGAACATAAAATATGTGCAACATTTCTCTTACCTTTGCCACAGGTTCTGCAGAATTTGCAGTTTTCAACATCGATCATTCCACAATTAGTGCAATACATATTTGCTAGAATTCCGATCAATGAACTAGTGTCGAGTCAAAGAACGATCGTACAAAATTGATCGTACAAAATGGCGGTAAAGTGGAGGACCGAGTACACATATTGGGGATAGCATTCATTGACTTAGCCGCTGACCAATTGATGTAACGATTTGTATTTGATGTGAGCGATTTGAATTTGATGTGAGCGATTTGAATTTGATGTGAGCGATTTGAATTTGATGTGAGCGATTTGAATTTGATGTGAGTGATTTGAATTTGATGTGAGCGATTTGTATTTGATGTGAGCGATGTTTATTTGATGTGAGTGATTTCAATTTAATGTGAGTAACTTTATTTTGATGTGAGTGATCTTAATTTGATGTGAGTGATTTTAATTTGATGTGAGTGACTTTAATTTGATGTGACAGTTGTAGGCCACCGTAGATTTCTATTCGAAGATCTTCATTCAATGTTTTTTGTGAAATTTCATATAAACTAAATCTTGCTAATGAATTATAGCTAGATTTCAAAGACAATGCTGTTTTTTGATTTTTAATAACATTGGAATATGATTCTAAACCTACATGTATTCTTTCATGTTTTTTACTTCTTTTGAATCCATATAAATATCACCGCTCATAGTTCTGCCAGAAAGAGATAAATAATGAGCGCTCTTTTCCAATAATTATTCTCAACAGCAGGTGTGACTTTGCTTGGAAGAGGTTGGGCAAATTGAGCAAGAGAAACCCAAAGTGAACCTCCATATTGAACAACTTCCCGGTTTTTTTTTTTTATTTTATTTACTTGTGCTTTTGGGAGCATTAGCTCATCAGGACCAGAGAGTTTCCTTGCATTCAGTCCGATTGTTATTGCAGATTTGTTTCCTATTGCATTTCAAGCAAGTTTTTGTTTTTAATTGTTGCTTAATTTAATGCCATACAGATGATACTGAGTCATATCTTATATAATTATGATTAATTGACTACTTAAAGAACCTTTAAAAACTGATTATCATATAAATGATATGTCATGTACTCGGTTAGTGAAAAATAAATGACATATTTACACGGATGATACTCAATTAATGAACATTTTTATACTTTCATTTATACTCTCAGAACAGCTTTTCCAGACACATTATCCACAGATAGTTCTTTTTGAAGCACAAGAGCATACAAAAAGTAGCTATTTGCTGCTACAGCAGTCAGAGTATAATGTAGTTCAAGTTTTGTGCCTCCACTTTTCAATTCAACTTCTTGGTTGGTCAGATCTAAGTATAGAATGGGTTAAAGCTTTTCAAATGATTTAACATTAATTGTTGGGCCGCAGCTGAGAAAATCATCAAATTGTTTGCTGGATCTCATCAATGTTCTGTATGTTTTTGCCACTTCTCTGTCTTGTCTCATTCTCTGTTGTGGATAAAAAACACCACCTTTCACTTTGCACCAGCCACGTTTGATCCAACTTTATAAGTATCAAAAACAAATGGATTAAATTCTTGTGGTTTCCAATATTTTTGGTTGTATTGAGAGCCCAAATGAACACATGGCTTGTCTTGGTTTTCTTATTGCTGTGCTTATCATAAAACTTCCATCTGGATTTTGTCTGAGAATACTTTTCACAAGTCTTTCTTTCAAATAATTCCAAGAATTTGGCATATGGTAATTTTTCAAAAACATTTGTCCACTAGTTGAATTAAATACCATTTTGGAATGAATCTTGTAATAATTAATCTTTCTGGATCAGTTACTCCATTAGCTCTGAAAATAACATGATCATCATATTCAAGTGTTGCTGTGATTCTAATTTTTCCATTTGAACAAATTTGATCCACAAATGATTTAAAGAAACCAAACCTGTGAAAGCCGATTACGTTAACTTGAGCTGCAGCTGTTGATGATTGAATAATTTTTTGACTTTTTACAAATCCTTCATAATGGTATACTCCATTTGGCTGGAACATAACATTTCATACTACATATTACCACAGTAGGCATGATTCATCAGCATCATTTCTCATAATTAAGTTGTGCCTGTTTGAAATCAAATTTGTCTTTCTGTACAGTACCAGTATTTGTGTCTGGAAATGAAGAATTGTTGGTCCAACATCTTTTGCATAAGAAATTGTGTAAATTCAACAAGATTCTTCAAATGCAGGCTCCTGTTGATATCTGGTGATTGATTAAACTATTGTGCTTCTTTGATTATTGCAATATTGTCTGCAGCAGCAAATTGTGCATTAATTATCTGCTCTTTTGCTGACATAAAACTCAGTTTCAAAATACACATTATACCTGTCAGAACCATTACGAATTTTGATGTTGTCGACATTGACCTCATTATTTTTGCTATTTCCCAACCTTTTCCTTGAATGACAGGTTGTTTTTATCCCTGTGCCTTTTTTTACTGAATTTATCATAAATTTTTTCACCAAAAACTTGTCCAGTTTTTTCAGCAATTTTTTCAGCACACTTTTCTGCAACTTTTGTTGAAGCCTTTTTTCGAATATTCTGTCCTGTTTTTCCAGCTACTGCACTTGCTATTTTGGAAAATAAATCACCTAAACCTTCACCAGTTTGATGAATGTTGTATGTTCCAGTGTTTCTGTTCTTGGTATGTCTCTGCATATTATATGTATACTATCAATCTTCTCTTTGAAAAACCGAAGTCAGAGATACAGTACAGTGCAGGACAGAGTAATGCGAACCAAAACATACGCGAGTAACGCGTCAGCACCAGACGCATAAACGCGTCTGCGTCTATAGGCATATGGGTGAAGGAAGCGAATAGAGCAAAGTCATCAGTATGTATGAGCTGGCTCATTGTTTTTTCTATCGTTTATATTTTATTGGTTTTTTTAATGGCCTGGCATTCTAAATTTAGTTGAAAGATCAAATTAACGTGGCGCATCGGCATGTGGCGGACACGAACTGCTAAATTCGTTGATCTGTCAAACAAATAGTAAACTATTAGCCAGTCTTATGTTAACAGTAAACGGGTTTGATAAAACAATTTGTTGCTGTGTCTGAATTATCTCTTTACAGCTTTTAGAACCGAAGATAAAATTTTGCTTGCCGTTACGCTGGCAGTCCGGTTTGAAATCACAAAACCTTTCCCAGAATAAAAATTTAGATTAATAAAACAAACATCGAATGGCACCGTACTCTCGATACCAAACAAAAATCTGAAAAAAGCTTCCAAACTGAACATACGTGTAGAATAAGATTATAAACAAGAGTGAAAAGGTTACGCGTCGTAATCATCACACATGAACTTAATGCCGCGAAGCTTTTTCGAGTTTCGTAACCGTTGCAGAACGTTCAGTGCGGGGTTTGGATTGCATATTTTTCCCTTGGCTGACTACTAGATCAGCTCGGGATCCTACGTAAACCAGCAGCATTTTCGTTCGCGGTCCTTGCTTCTTATTTATTTGGAGTAACCATTTGCCGAACTGGCTCGTTTGCAAGGAAGTGCTAAATTAATGTAAAACCTTTCCACAATCTTCAAAACAGTCTGATCGCGAGAAATAGTCTTGCGTGGATAGTTGTGTAACATGATGACTTTTTTCGGCGTCATAATGTCTCGTGATGTGACGAGATCAGATTTCAAGTTCGAACGTATTCTAATTTGTTGAACACGTGAAATCGAAAAAATGTCTTTATCAGGTCTCTTTCAGCGCAGAAGCGATACTGTTTTTACAGCCGGCCGAATACTAAACGGACGATTTTGGCCATTCTAACGGAGGACGGTAAGCCGTTCGAACGGGTTGAGATTTTTCTCAACGGATTTATACAAAAGCCGTTCAAAGAGATGACGATTTTTTTTTTTTCTGAACGGATGGACAATTTTTCTGAACGGATTACCTAAGCCGATGGAACGCATGCAATTTCTTCTGAACGGTAGCACAAGCCGTTTGAACGCGGGTTAATTTTTTTCTGAATGTATTTTCCAAGCCGCTCGAACGGATGCATTATATTTTTTCAGAACGGATAATAAACGGCTAGTGAATTGAATTCCGTTCGGGAAATTCAAAAGAGGTCAAAAGAGGTGTGATTTTATCAATCCATTGTTTACCTTTACAATACTGAACATCCCCGCTTGCTAAGAAAAGTAATTTTTTTGCGCGGCGTTAAAACTTCGATTAAAAACACGGTAGTTTGCTATTTAAATCACCTCTTTACGCCTCATGAAGCTAGAGATCTGAATGAAATATACAAGTCTTATCTCAAAGGCTGTAGAAATGGTTAAGGCTTTGTTGGATATGTATTGGACATGTATCTCTGTCACAAAATGCAAACCGTTCAAAAGTCATTTCAAAGTAAAAACAGTCTTTAGGTCAGTTTTAATTTTCTCGATCTTTTGCGCGCGCTGCGATAGTTATGAAGAGGGAAAGAACTCTTTGTTACAAACTGCAAACCATTGCAAAGTCATTTTAAAGTAAAAACAGTGGGTCCAATTTTTTTTTTTTCCATCTTTTGTGCGCGCCGCGAAAATTAGAAAGAGGGAAAGAACTCTTTGGTACAAACTGCAAACCATTGTAAAGTCATTTCAAAGTAAAAACAGTAGGTCCATTTCATCTTTTCAGATCTTTTGCGCGCGCAGCGAAAATTATAAAGAAGGAAATATCTCTGTCACATACTGCAAACCGTTCAAACGTCATTTCAAAGTCAAAACAGTCGGTCGGTCGATTTTTTTTCTCGATCTTTAGCGCACGCCACGAAAAGTATAAAGAGGGAAAGAACTCTTTCTTATAAACTGCAAACCATTGTAAAGTCATTTCAAAGTAAAAACAATCGGTCCAATATTTTTTTCTCGATCTTTTGCGTGCGCCGCGAAAATTATAAAGAAGGAAATATCTCTTTGTCACAAACTGCAAACCATTCAAAAGTCATTTTAAAGTAAAAACAGTCGGTCCGATTTTTTTATTCTCGATCTTTTGCGCGCGCCGCGAAACTTCTAAAGAGGGAGAGAACTCTTTGTTACAAGCTGCAACCATTATTCTTTAGTCATTTCAATGTAAAAAAAACTCGGTCCAATATTTTTTCCCGATCTGTTACGCGCGCTGCGAAAATTAACTGCATACCATTGTCATTTAAAAAAGTCATTTAAAAGTAAAAACACTCGTACCGATGTTTTTCTTGATCTCTTATGCGCCACGCGAAAATTATTAAGAGGGAAAGAACTCTGTTACAAACTGCAAACCATTCTAAAGTCATGAGCGTTCTAGCAAAATCCCGCCCACTTTTGACGAAGAACAAAAACGTGACCACTGCTGATGACTGTTTGACCAATGTAAACATGACGGCATGCTTCATTTTACGAAGTTTTGAAGTCTCGTCTTGCCTTGGAACACCCACCAAAATAACTGATAGGTCGAACGGATAGGTCGATGTTCTGAACGGATAGGTCGAGCCGTTCGAACGGAGAACCTTTCGAAGGAAACGAAGAACAAAAGCGTGAAGACCGTTTGTCTAATGTAAACATGACGGCATGCTACATTTAACGAAGCGTGACGAGTTAACATGAAGGCTTGTCTTGTTGGAACGGCAGTCCAAATAACTGGTGTTAATGTTTCTTTCTTGAGCAGATAGCTCGAGTCGTTCGAACGGCTAATTAATTTTCTCGAACGGATGATGAATATTTTAGAACGGAAAGGCTTGAGGCGTGCCAATCCACTTGAACGGCTATCCGTTTAAAAACGGCTAACCGTTCGGAAGGTTTTCACGTGAGAGGTCACACATTGTTTTCATCGGAGGTAACTGAGAAACGGGCGCCTTAAGCGAAAGAGCGAGCGAGATTCATAAAATTCAAAGTAATATTAATGAATACTCGGACGTTTGAAACGTTGTTTGGTTCAGTATTAAGTCTGGGTTTCTCTATCCAGAACAAACAATTCTTTTTTCCTTATAAACAAGCAACGAGTCATTTGTGAAGCGAGCAAGACTGGAAATATGATAGCTTACATCGGCGGTAACTGGAAAGCGAACGAGCGAGCGAGATTCATTAAATACAAACTAATATTTCAAGAATACTTGGACGATTTAAACGCTGTTCAATCTAGTATTGAATGTGGCTTTCTTTTCTCAGAACAAAAAAAACCTTTTTCTTTTCTTTATAAACTAGAGACGAGGTATTTGCAAAGCGAGCAAGATTGGAAATATGACAGCTTTCCCTGACGTTTTCATACTATGCAAATTTTTTTCTTGTTGGCGGCTGCATTTTCAGATCAGGATATTTCTTTATTTTGCAAAACACTGCCCCACAAAGCAAACTTAGGGCCATGAATAACAAAAGAATAGACGCACGCAGCACTGACGCGTATCTGACGCATCAGAGTATACGCGTAGACGCGTCAGACGTGCATCAAGTTTGCGTCTGCGATGTTGGCTTTATTCTGACATGCACTGTATTATTCCATGGGAAAGCCATGACATTTCTCCATATTAATTTTATTATTTCGAATGACATCCAATTGAAAATTTTCTTCAACCAACTTACCAATATTTTGCATAATGAAAATAATGAGAATCAGAACCTCTCAAATTATGGAAAATCACAGGAATCCTCAATTTTTTCATATATTGAGTCTGAGCTTCAAATTACAATCCTGATGTGCCCTTCCTCTTAATTCTCCAGTAATAATTATGATGATGATCTCTCACTCTGATGCATTCATTTGAATGTGTATTCATCTTTTACAAATATTCCAACTTTTACAGTAGCTTTCTTGAATTTCTTTTTATCATCATCAGTCATTTTCAAGGGTTTATTGAAATGCTTATAGGCTATGTCTTTGCAATATTTTGTTTCTTCAAGAATTTGCCTCTGAAATTCTGAACTGGTTTACTGAGTTTGTCATCATAATAATAACCAATTTATAAGCATAACCAATTGATCTGCATGCTTCTGATAAGCTTCTGTATGAGATTTACTTTCAAAAGGAAAACATGGTTGTATTTTCTCTTTTAGGGCCTCAAAATCAGCATTAAAAAACTAATGCAAAATGGAAGTGGAATCTGTCTGTATAAAGCCATAGAAAACTTGTCCAACTTTTTCTGGCATTTTTATACTTTGCTTTCCATGTATAACAATACAATTCTCCTTATGTTTATTTTTACTACTAAAATCCTGCAGACAATAAATGCAAAAGTGTTTGGACCTCTCATTATGCTTGGTTTTATGCCTTATCATCTAGTTAAAAAATCTTTTATCAATACATAATGGCTCTTGTTATCATCACTTATCAATAGTAGGTTTATTTCATTCTCAAATGTTTCTTTTGAAATGTGAAGAGGGTAAAACTCCTTATTTTCGTAACTGAAAAAAGTTTTGATGTCATTCTGTTTTTCGATCTTATTATTGTAATGTTTCAGTGAAACTGGAAAATCAACACCTGAATAATCCAATTTATCAACAAACTGTTTGTCTGTCTTTTTGGTTCTTTGTGGATTAGTCTCTGCTGAATTAAGATGCTTTGCATGGCACCTTCTAAAACATTCATTGTCTCCATTCTTCATATTTATCAAACTTTTTGTAAGTACTGATTCACTTGGAAGTTGCATAATTATGAACACCCTTTCATTGGCCTATATTTAACGATATTTATAAATTGCTGATCAACTCTATCGATTGTCCATCCAGATCCTTTAGAAATCCAATTACCAATTTTATTAAGAAGTTCAGAGCTTGAACTTTTACGATCCCTCTCAAGATCAGCCTCATCAATCACAGTTTTGGAATCTGAATTAAAGAATGCACTTTAAAATTCATCTTCACCACCCTTCATTTTCCAAAATTTAACTTTAAGTCTCAAAAACTTTAGACCTTTCATTTCCAATAATTGACTTCTTAACATAATTATGAAAAATCGCTTTCTTTGTTTTTTTCAACTGTTTCAAAGCATTATTATCACAACGAATACTGATTTCAAATGATTTTGTAAATTCCCTCAGTGCTTTATCATTTAATGTAATATTAGTTCTAGGTGTTGGAACAAGTAAAACATTTTAAATAGTCCTTGGTTTTGGAACAGGAGGTACCATAATCTTTTTCTCAAATTCTTGAGCCATTTACTCAACAGATTTTTGTGGTCTTGGCATTGGAATTGGTTGTAATTTCAATTCAACCAATCTTTTTTTCCTGTTTTAAAATCAAATCAATCAAACCAGATTCTTTAATTGTTTTCTAATCTATATTTTTCAGATTACTTATCTCCATACTATAGCTAGATAAAAATTTTTCTCCCAAATTCCTCGCCATACTCATTTCTGCTTTTTGTCATTTACCTTTAAAACTTAATGTTAAAAGGCAAAATTGAAATCTTGCAAGAATTTTCATTGTGTGTTTTTGGACTTATTTAAGTGTTAAGAAGAAGAATGGAAATATCATATTACTTTGAGCTAGTCAATGCAAAAATTATAATAAGCAGTTTGATTATTTCCTATTCCTTTTGCAGGTGGTCTCATCTTAGTACAATTTCTTTCACCTTTTTCTTATCGTGGTTGTGAATTTAGCATGGAAGCAGATGTTCAGTTTGTACGGGAAATGGAATTTGTTCTAGTATGTTTTTCGGTAAGCTAGGTTTTTAATTGTATCAATATGCCAGTTAGGAAGAGAGTAAATCTCTCTGGTAAAAGTCAACCTCGTGCAGGAATTTCTGGAATTTTCTACATGTACTTTAGATTTTTCTCAGGCCCGTTTTTGGATGAAATTCTATGTCAAACTCATGATCGAGGAATGTTTCTTAAATTTTAATTTAACACCTTCACAACTCCTTTCTTTAAGGTGACCCTTAGCGTAAACAGCCTGTATCTTTCTACCTTCTGCATTTAGTTTTGAATTAGATCATCTGCTGTAAGACCACGTAGCATTTCTGGGGGCGGTGCTCGTGTCAACTCGTGTACTCTTGTTTATTCTGTTGTTAGGTGACAGTCTTTTAAGACTATTTTCTCTCAAGATATCTTTTTAAGTATGATCCTAGTTCTGCCAATAGGTTAATTGTAATTTTTATATTATCAATCTCGTTACTGTTCTGTCCGATCTTAACCGTAAAAGTATGAAATTTAAGGTAGAAAATGATTGTGTCCGATAATAATAGTTTATTTTAATCTTTGTATCACGCAACGTTAATTCTCGCGGTAATGTCACATATTGCGCGTGACATTTGCATGTAGCACATATGGGCTAAAAGTAGATCACGTACTTGATTATAACAAACAAAGAAAGCTTGTAACTAGTTAAGACTAAGTTTAGCGGTTACAACCGCAACATTCTTGTATTTCCTTGTGTATATAAGACATTGTTGTAAGAGGTTAAGGCAGAACGAATTAGAACGTATCAGAACGGAACGGAATTGTAAAGAACTGTGAATCTACGAATAAACGCATTTTATAGCTTGGAAATATACAGTCCTCATTTGATTGTGAACCAGCATCGGGAGTAATCTCGGACATTTGGTCCTTCGAGCCGGATACTGTGAGTTGATTGAAACGATCGCCTTTGAAAGACAAAAAAGGATTGGACATGGCAGAAGCCGCGGTGAAGACCAAACGAAAGACACGAGGTGGACACAAGGCTTATGTGAGTCAAGTCTTACCAGAAGCTAAGGGCTACCTCGAGGCCCAGCCTACTGCAGAATCAAGACTACGAATCGCGCAACTCAAAGCAGCGCTTGAAGAGCAGCTCGAGAACTTAAGAAAGCTAGACGAAGAAATTTTGAGAAACCTTGTGGAAGTGGAGGGCGTCACCGACGAAGATATCGCTGAAGAAGTTCAAATTGCTGGAAATTTGAAGGGTGAAATCAAGGCCATAACTTCGAGTCTGACCGAGCTTCTAACGCGGAAACCTGAAAGCCCATTGAGCCCTCAGCAAAGCCCACCAGATGCGAGCGGTGATGCAGCCACAACTCAGAACGTGCGAGTGAAGCTTCCCAAACTAGAAGCTAAGCGGTTTAACGGAAAGGTAGAAGAATGGCAGGAGTTTTGGGACAGCTACGAGAGCTCTATTCACAAAAACCAGAGCCTTTCAAATGTCAACAAATTTGCGTATCTGCGTGGTCTTGTCGGGGGAGCTGCGAAAACGACCATTGCTGGACTTGCGCTCACAACACCCAACTACGAAGTTGCCGTTGATTTGTTGAAAAGCAGATTTGGAAAGCCTGTTGTAATCGAGAGAGCGCATGTCAATGAATTGTTGAACGTCGCGGCAGTTTTCAGCGGCAGGGACACGGCAGGCCTTCGTAGACTTTACGACCAAATCGAAATTCACCATCGCGGCCTGAAAGCATTGGGCATCGATGCCAGCACGTACGAAGGAATTGCTGTGCCATCCATTGTTGGCAAATTGCCGGAAGTGGTGAGACTTCAAATCACCAGAGGAAAGAACCACACAGAATGGAAAATGGACGACTTGTTAAAGGAACTGATAAGCGAACTGGAACTTAGAGAGGAACATTGTGCGATGAACAAGCAGGAAAGGAACCAGAACACACGAAGGGACAAGGAAAAAGAACTGAACACTGCTAGCGCTCTGCTAGCAAAAATGAACGATTTTTGTGCGTATTGTAAGGGCGGACATGCCCACCAGGATTGCGACAATGTTACATCAGTAGAGGACAGGAGGCTTTTGTTACGTAAGTACGGTAGATGTTTTATTTGTGCGCGAAAGGGCCATATTTCTCGTGATTGTAATTCTAAGATAATTTGTAGTATTTGTAAGGGGAAACATCACGTTTCTATTTGTTATAAGGGCGGTAGCGCGAATAGGGATCAATTCAGTCGCACCCACAATGGTGATTGTAATGACTCACTGAATTCCAACAATGCCGGTAATGCTTTGCTCGCCCACACTATGGGAACCGGGGGGAGCGATGCGCTACAGAATAAGCAAGCGGGCACCAGCCCCACTCTTCACGTGGGAACCGTGGGAAGGGTCGCCCTACAAACCGCGCAAGCGGTTATTAAGGGTGACAAAAGGAATTTGAGAGTACGAGTGTTGTTTGACGCTGGCAGCCATCGATCGTTCATAACAACTAAAGCGGTTCAATCAGCGGGGTTATCAGAAAAAGGAAAGGAATGGATCGAAATTAGCACGTTTGGACAGCAAACGAAGGATAGCGGATTGAAGGGAGTTTATGATCTACAAGTGTTTCCTTTCCGGGGGGGGAATGGAATTAAAATCGAGGCGTATGAGGTCCCCACCATTGCGCAAATCAGCAACGAGCACATCGAGATTAGGAAAACTGAATACCCACATTTGCAAGGGCTTTGGTTTTCGGATGTCAATCGTGACGAGGAGATTCTTGGGGTCGATGTACTGATCGGGGCAGATTATCTGTGGTGTTTCCAAAAGGGGAGAACCATAAGGGGGGAGGTTGATCAACCCGTGGCCGTGGAAACCTGCTTGGGATGGGTGTTGTCGGGTCCACTAAAGGGATTTCGCGATGACACGCAAATTAGCGTTAATCTCGTTGGTCACGTTTTGAATCAAGAATTACAGGATAGCGCTCGGAAATTGTGGGATTTCGAAACCCTAGGAATAAGGGAGGAAAACGAGGTCCACGAAGCGTTGAAAGATGCCATTTCGTTTAACGGGAAAAGATACGAAGTTGGCCTTCCATGGAAAGAGGGACATGGGCCTTTACCTAACAACTACCGAAACAGTGTGAAGCGTCTAAAGGGCCAGATCGAAAGGTTGAAAAACGTACCGGAGAATTTGAAAGCATATGACGAAATTATCAAAGAACAAGCGGAAGTTGGTATTATTGAAAGGGTACCGGAATTAGAAGCGCCTGACAAAGTCCATTATCTGCCACACCACGCAGTTATTCGGAATGAAGCCAAAACAACAAAGGTTCGCGTGGTTTATGACGCATCTTCAAAGGAAGGCAAAGGGGGTGTGTCGTTGAATGATTGTTTACATGTGGGACCCACTTTGTCGCCATTGTTATATGATATTTTGATTAGATTCAGGGAAAAGCGCGTTGCGTTAGTCGGCGACATTGAAAAGGCCTTTCTAAATGTTGAGGTCAAATTGCGTGACCGGGATTGCTTAAGATTTCTTTGGGTAAACAATGTCGAAAGTGAACAAGTAGACCCGGTGGTTTACAGGTTCTGTCGGGTTGTTTTCGGGGTAAATTGTTCACCCTTCTTGCTGAATGCTACCCTCCAGTACCATTTGGACGCATTTACCGAAATCGACCCAGAGTTCGTGCGTGTAATGAAGAGGAGCTTTTACGTTGACGATCTCGTTACCGGTGACAAGACCACCCAAGACGCCAGTGAATTGCATGACAAGGCGAAGACAAGGCTCGCGCTTGGTGGTTTCAAACTGAGGAAGTGGTTGACAAATAGCGAAGAATTGAGAGAGAAAATACGACAGTGCGAATTGCGTGACGAGTCCAATGTAAACAATGAAATTAAGAGCGCCGACGAAAGTTATGCAAAGGAAATGCTGGGGAGAAAAGAGGGAACGACAAACGAAAAGGTTCTCGGGTTATCGTGGAATTGTAACGAGGATTTGTTTAATTTTGAATTATTTGCGCTGGCAAAAAAGGCAGACGGGTTGGCTATTACGAAAAGAAGCATTCTGAAAATTGCAGCAGGTATGTATGACCCCCTTGGCATCATAAGTCCCATACTTGTCAGTGTGAAGGTCTTGTTCCAAGAGTTGTGTTCAAACAAGGTTGAGTGGGATGAAGAGTTGAAGGACGAGGAGAAAAAACGCTGGGTTAGCTGGATCGACGACCTCAAGGGCGTAAACGAAATCTCCGTGTCTAGATGTGTTTATAGAGTCCCCCAGGGCCAGATTAATTGTTCCTTGCATGGATTTGCTGACGCTAGCAAAAAGGCTTATTGTGCCGTGGTTTACTTCGTGTGTGAGGCATATGGGGCTTTCACCGTAACGTTGCTGACTTCCAAGACCAGAGTTGCTCCACTAAAAACGCAAACGATACCGAGACTAGAATTGATGTCAGGGAGAGTGTTGGCGAAGCTCATGGAGACTGTACAGAATGCTCTGAAAGAAGAAGTAGAGATCAAGGGTTCGCGAATGTGGCTAGATAGTAAGACAGCGCTCTGGTGGATCAACAACAGGGGTGAGTGGAAGCAGTTTGTGCGCCAGCGAGTAAACGAGATCCTGAGGATAACGCGAAAGGAAGACTGGGCGCATTGTCCAGGAGAGCAGAATCCTGCTGACGTTGGCTCAAGGGGTGAACTGGCGTCCAGGCTGAAGGAAAATAAGTTGTGGTGGAGAGGTCCAGCCTGGTTGTCCGGACCAAAGGAAGAATGGCCAGTGGCACAGATCTGCGAAACTCCACAGAGCATTGATGAAGAAAAGAAGATGACCGTGACAGTGACTGGCGTGACAAGCAAGTTCGGAATCTCGAATGTTATTGAAATCAATGCGTTTAGCCGACTAGGGAGGTTGTTAAGGGTAACCGCATGGGTAAAGCGTTTTCTTTTTAATTTGCAATGCATTAGAAATGATACCGAGAAGAGAGAGGGTATGCTGTGTGGGAGTGAGATAGCAGAGGCAGAACGAATTAGAACGAATTAGAACGAATTAGAACGAATTAGAACGAATTAGAACGAATTAGAACGTATCAGAACGGAACGGAATTGTAAAGAACTGTGAATCTACGAATAAACGCATTTTATAGCTTGGAAATATACAGTCCTCATTTGATTGTGAACCAGCATCGGGAGTAATCTCGGACATTTGGTCCTTGAGGACTGTATATTTCCAAGCTATAAAATGCGTTTATTCGTAGATTCACAGTTCTTTACAATTCCGTTCCGTTCTGATACGTTCTAATTCGTTCTTACAACAATGTCTTATATACACAAGGAAATACAAGAATGTTGCGGTTGTAACCGCTAAACTTAGTCTTAACTAGTTACAAGCTTTCTTTGTTTGTTATAATCAAGTACGTGATCTACTTTTAGCCCATATGTGCTACATGCAAATGTCACGCGCAATATGTGACATTACCGCGAGAATTAACGTTGCGTGATACAAGGATTAAAATAAACTATTATTATCGGACACACTCCCCCCCTTGACCTGTCAGGGTCAAGCACAATTTGGTAATCACAGTCAGTCGCACTAATGAAAATATAGCCGATTAGTGATCGAGCATGACTCGTGTTCTCCAACGCGAATCCAGTGCAGCTGCCCGCCGTGGGACTTCCCTCCCCGAAGGGGTTTGTTTGACTGCATTTCCCACCGGGTTTATGTTACCCTCATCAGATTCTCTCGTCACACTACACACCTCTAAAGGATACAATTTCTGCACGGCTCTGTTGACAAAGATGGGTTTTCCCTTAGTGATTAGTTTCAATTTAGCACCTCTTACCTCGCCATCTTTGCCTGCAATCAGCTCTAAAACCTTCCCCATTTTCCAGTTACTCCTCTTCACATTGTCTTCGTGCACTAAGACCACTTCACCTTCACTTACATCGCTTCGACCTTCCTTTTTACCACGGTGATGCTCTCTCAAATCTGTGAGATATTCCTTTCTCCACCGATTCCAAAAATGAACCCTCAACCTTGCGAGGTACCTAAACCTTCTGAGAATGCCTGTCTCACTCTCCTCTTCATCGTTTCTCGCCTCCTCCGGCAAACTTAGCAACCGACGTCCATATATCAGGTGAGATGGTGTGAGCATTTCAGCTCCAACTTCGTCATATTCATACGTCAGGGGACGTGAATTCAAGGTTGCTTCTACTTCGGTCAAGACAGTCAATAATTCGTCTGCATTCAGCTTCGCATTTCCAAGAACCTTTCTGAGGCAACGTTTCGCTGCTCCAACCATTCGTTCGTAGAATCCGCCCCACCAAGGAGCCCGTTCCAAAATAAATTTCCAGTCTATTCGATTGCTCTCTAAGTGTGCCCTCACCTCTTCGTTGTCATACAATCGCTTTATCACCTTCGCGGATGCCTTGAAAGTCTTGGCATTATCTGAAATGATTAAAGATGGAACCCCTCTCCTCGCGACAAATTTTCGTAAGCAACGTACAAACGTAGTCGCCGTAAGGTCAGCAACCAAGTCTAAATGAACCGCTCTCGTTACACAGCAAGTGAACAATGCTAAATAACACTTCGCCATTTCTCCTGTCTGGGACTTGACGAACAACGGACCAGCAAAATCTATACCTACCTTCGAAAACGGTGTGGACTCTCTAACTCTGAAGTCTGGCAGTGCTGCTACAGGTGGGGATTTAAAGGGTTTTCCCTGCGCCTTCTTGCAAGTCACGCACTCCTTCAAAACCTTCTTTACAGCCTGCCTACCCTTCGGCACCCAAAACCGCGACCTCAGCTCTCCAAGTGTTGCCCGTATTCCACTGTGCTGCGTCCTTCGATGACATTCCTCGATCATTAGTTTCGTCAGCTTGTGGTCCCTTGGAATGATAATGGGTTGTTGTGACTCTGGTTCCAAATCCGAATTTTCCAATCTGCCCTTGCATCTCAAGAGTCCACCATGGTCCATCAATTTCAGCTTTGTGGCTAAATCCTCGTAGTTTCTGTTACTCTTAAGTTCATCTTGGGAGGACTTTATCCAAATTCGCTCTGCCTCTGCTATCTCACTCCCACACAGCATACCCTCTCTCTTCTCGGTATCATTTCTAATGCATTGCAAATTAAAAAGAAAACGCTTTACCCATGCGGTTACCCTTAACAACCTCCCGAGTCGGCTAAACGCATTGATTTCAATAACATTCGAGATTCCGAACTTGCTTGTCACGCCAGTCACTGTCACGGTCATCTTCTTTTCTTCATCAATGCTCTGTGGAGTTTCGCAGATCTGTGCCACTGGCCATTCTTCCTTTGGTCCGGACAACCAGGCTGGACCTCTCCACCACAACTTATTTTCCTTCAGCCTGGACGCCAGTTCACCCCTTGAGCCAACGTCAGCAGGATTCTGCTCTCCTGGACAATGCGCCCAGTCTTCCTTTCGCGTTATCCTCAGGATCTCGTTTACTCGCTGGCGCACAAACTGCTTTCACCGTAACGTTGCTGACTTCCAAGACCAGAGTTGCTCCACTAAAAACGCAAACGATACCGAGACTAGAATTGATGTCAGGGAGAGTGTTGGCGAAGCTCATGGAGACTGTACAGAATGCTCTGAAAGAAGAAGTAGAGATCAAGGGTTCGCGAATGTGGCTAGATAGTAATATTTTGTAACTGCGTAAACAAGTAGAAAGCGCATACTTAGTATGCAGGAACTGTTGCACGTAGCTTAACGTGATTCGCCGATTGAGATAGAGCGATGACGATGCAAGAAGATTGACAGCCTAGTAGAATCACCTTAAGTGTCGTCTTTATAAGCTGGAGAACAGCATATACAATCAGGATAGAATTGAATTCAATTGAGTAGTATTGAGTCTTGAGCTAGTCCCAAAAAGAAGAAAGTTGTATTAATAATCCAAGCCAAGAAATAAAGAAATATTAACTGAGTGTTAGAAAGAACTTCTCGCATTAAATACCCAAATCCCCAAGGTCAACCATAGAATTCCCAAGGTCACGATACCTCCGTATTAACCACCAAGAGTAAACCGCTGCATAGTTCAACAGAAACAAGCATATGAAATAGCCACTGTTGAGGCCAAACAAAAAATCAAACTTTTCGTGCCCGCAGCGTCGATCGTCGAGTTGGGTGTCAATGGAGGTATATTTGTTTGATAGTTCGGGGGGTAAGAAGGGCAAAAACATGGTAACTGTGCCGGGACACCCATTTTTGTTTACTACTGGCAAACGTTCCATATGTAATTTTTAACCGACTTTTTTGAAATATAAAAAATCTCTCCATACATTTCTTTATAAAACTTGACGCCTTTTTTTAGAGTTACATTTGTAAGAAACCGCTTACGTTACGCGGGTGCTTGGCCTCAATAGTCAGGGTGAATTCGACCAAATGTAGATCAAAATTGTAGCATAGGTTTTTTTTTCTTTTCTGTTTTTTTTTTTCTTTTCTTTTCCAGGGTTAGGGGGCGTGCGTCATAATTCCTAACTTATTTCAACCAATATGCAGACAGACCACCATTGTTATGAAACAATGAGACCTTTCATGTTGATTGGCAGATGATTTACCATAGCTGTTGCTACCAAGTGTCTTATTATAACATTTAGCCCTTGTCGTTTCTAAAAAGGAAAAAGCTGCGGCTGTCCCTCGGCCTCACTATGACATTTTTTTCCCCCTTTTTTTTTTTTTGACTGTTAAATTGATTTCCTTTTTTTTTTTCTGTTTGAGGGCGTTAAATATATACAGTTCGTTTGGGAAAAGCGAGGGGTTTAACAACAACAAAAAATGCGTGCATTTGGAAATTACAGAGGGATGAGACCAAATAAGGAAAGATGAGACCAAATAAGGAAAGATGAGACCAAATAAGGAAAGATGAGACCAAATAAGGAAAGATAAAGACTCGACATTATACTATTTTTGATGTCATGAATATTCATGAACTTCAGCTGTCTTCACAGAAAGGCTTAAATGTATATGAAAAAAAAAACTAAATCAGCAAAGATGAATGATCAGTTGTTTTGACTGTATTTTCCCATACAGCCTCGCTATCATTGCATTACATAGGGCTTTACTTCAACATCGCTCTCTTAGTAGTATTACAAGGAGATGACACAAAATAGACTTAAGTACTTACGGTTAGCTGATTGGTGCAGATAAAACATGAAAGAAAATGAAAAGTTAATCGCGATATTTTTTCATATTATGATACCACTGAACTCTATGAGCTTTAGCGATGAAATTGAAATTTTGTTTATCGTGCATGGGTAACAAAAGTAAACACGTTAAAGAAAAATGTATTCGTAAGCCCTACCTTGTATGTTTGCCTTTTCGCGGTCAATTAACATAGTCAGTTAACATAGTCAATCAAGGCAATGTCGATGGGTCTATAACTATATCTTTTATAATGGCTCTTTTTCAAATTAATATACCAAGGCTTTAGGAACTCGATATACTCCAGAAAAACTCGTAGTATTCATTTACTGCTAACAGTTGTCCGCTTTCGGAGTATATTGCATCCAGCATTTTATGTTACAAGGTACAATTCATCCTTGCAATTGATTTTGCCGAGCGGTATGATACAATTGACGAGGTCATCTCGTAAAAGAAATCGCTGATATCCTATTCCACTAATCGCAGTGCACACCATTTGAATGAAAGTAACTTTCGCCATCACAAAAATTGCGTTCATACCATTGAGGCTTTTCATTCAAATTAAAAATGAACAGATATGACAGCATTGAACTAGTAACCAGTTCATTATTGTAAAACTACCTTCCCACATGATATGCACCAAGGCTTTATTTCGCCATTTGGAGATGTTCTTCTAAACTGGGTTCTTAGTGCAAATTTTTTTTTCTTTCTCTCTTTCTTTTCGAAAAAAGTATTTGCAAGTCAGTATTGTTTTTTTTTCTAATACTTTCAGGGTGGGAAAAGCACAGCCCACAATAAAATATAATTTATATGGAATTGCAATGACTAATGAACAACAGTACTTACTGCATTGTTCGTCTGATGCATCTTTACAGTGACTGTACCCATCGCAGCGCCTAGACGCATGGATACACTCTTGGTGATATGCACAAGCAAACTGATAGCCTCCACAAGTTACTATGAGATGATGAAAAGAAACACACGAATCGTGACAAATCGTTGACACTTTATGTACATTTTTACATAAAATTAAAAAACAGACAAGGAATATAAGGGCTGTCTATAAAACAGGGAACGGAGAATGGGGAATGAGAAATCTTTAAAATGGGGAATATTTAAAAGCAGGAATCTTTAAAACGGGAAATCTTTAGAAGCGGAGATCTTTAAAACGGGAAATCTATAAAAGCGGGAATCTTTCAAACGGGAATTTTTTAAAAGCGGGAATCTTTAAAACGGGGAATCTTTAAAAATTGGGAATCTTTAAAGGCGGGAATCTTTAAAATTTGGGAATCTTTAAAAGCGCGTATCTTTAAAACGGGGAATCTTTAAAAGCGTGAATCTTTACAAACGTAACAATTTTTGTTCTGGCGGATGGCAGTGGCACTTGATTATTATTTTTTTTTATTAGCCTGATTGGTAAGTCAGCCATCAGTCCTATAAGCAATTATGATTGAATACTCTTATCTACATCGCCTTCTGATATTATCTTCAGGGTTCAAATAACAGCCGGCAGCAGGAACTTTTAACACACTTGCTGGCGATTTTTCACCAAAGAACTAGAATTTTTATAGAAAATATTATGCTTATTTATCGTCCAACTGAATTAAAAGTCGCTGTCTTGTTATGGTGAACATTTCATATCAGACAATAAAGCAGCCTAGAAATGTTTTAAAAGCTTTTTGGAAACGTAAACGAGTATAAAGTTTCGAAATTTGAAACGTGCTACAAGAAGTATTTTTGTTTACAGTATTCCAACTTTCTACGTATTTGTTGAAGCGTGAAACATGCAAGTTTGTGTACACACTTACTGTGTTTATGTTTCTGCATGTACATACAACCTTTAATCGAGATTATTTTCCGCCTAATCCTGTTCAGTGTCGTTTTGTTAGCCTTCCCGCGCGTTCAAATTAAAGTCGGTGCTTGACATTACGGATTTCCCATGACTTATTGAAGGAGCGCGACTATCTAAAACAAAGTTGAATATTTCACGCTTGAACAAACACCGAAAAATTGAGCCGTTTGCTACACTTCGTTTTAGTGGAAAGGGAACTGCCGCAACGAAACATGTTGATCAAAATAAAGATTCTGATGTTGGAATTATTTAAGCAATTTAATCGTGTTGAGTGTTGAAAAACATGTGCTAAGTGCCCTTCCATTGTATTGTAGTTTTACCTGTGTCAACAGTCAGGAATTTTGATGGATTCACATGCGTAAATTTGAAAAGAAGATCATCTTCTCCACAGACCACACATTCATTTGGTCGATTTCATTTCACGCTTCTAAAGATTCCTCATTTGAAAGATTTTCGCTTTTAAAGATTCCCGCTTCTAAACATTCCCCGCTTTTAAAGATTTCCATTCCCCATTCCCTATTCCCAAATTCCCCATTCCTTATTTTGAAGATAGCCCGAATGCAAGGGCTACATCACGACTCCTGCACGCGCCGTCAATATTGGAAACCCCATGAATGGGCGGTTAGCAGCTTACTTTCAGAGATTGATCTTTTGTGACTGAAATTATGCAGTTACATTTCATTGGCGATCTGATCACGTTTGATGACCAATTAATTTTTTTCTGTTTACCGTAATGATTTTATCGAATTCCGCATTTAATTTTGTTACCGTTGATTTTTTTTCCGGAAGGCACTTGCGATGGGTTGAAGTACCCTAAATGGCGACGCGTTTGACCTTTTCCGAGACTTAGCTGCAGACAATTTCTTTATAGCATAGAACTTCTGCATTTCTTTCTTGTAAAAATTTTTTTTCTTTATTCACTGACATTTAGCGTGTTGTTGTAGGACATATTTTCAATAAAGCCATCTTCCCTGGAAAGTTGTTATTTTTGTGTTCAGTCGAATTACCAATCATGAATGCGAGTTTGAGGGAGCTTTTTATGCTTATTTGTATTTGATGCTTTAAACTAGCAGAATATAATCGTCAGATTGTCAGATTGTGTTTTCGTCGAGTGCGAAAGCACTGAAATTCATTAAAACTATTAGAAAAAGGTCACGGAAAAAGGTCAACATTCTGAATTGTAAGAACGCAGTTGCTGCTGACCCTTGACCTTCCCATTTTTTCCTTTTTTTTAAGGTCAGTTTGCTTTCTCATTTCCCTCAGTATGAGTGCATAAACTAATGGCATTTTTTACTGGAGAATGCAAACTTCATTAACCAGTTCAACATCGTTAAAATGTATTTCATATGATTTACGTCAAAACTTTACTTCGCTGTTTTGGAGCTGTTCTTATAAATCAAGTTAGTATTATTTCTCTCTTCCCTTTTGAAAAAAAGAAAAAAAGCTGTTGCAACACGTTTTGAAGAGTGTCTCCGACATCTTCCAAATATCAATTTCAGAGTGGAAAATGCTCAACTCGCAGCAGTTATACAAGATTGAACAAGAACTGAAGTAACCCAATTAACTACACTACTTGCTGTATTGTTCATCTGAACCATCAGAACAGTCACGGTCGCCATCACAACGCCAAATCTCTGGCATACACCATTCTTGATTTGCACTAGCAAAGTGACCGGCTCCCCAAGTTACTAGGAAATGATCAAAAGAATCAATCGAATCGTGACCAATCGTTGACACTTATGTTACATTTCTAAAACTTATTAGTGAACAACACGGTAGGTTTTGTTTCTTTTAACTAGGTTGATAATGTAAATAGGCCATCGTGACGAGTTTCAAAGCTGACATCGTTTTTTCATCAGAGATTACGTTTGATAACTGATTAACTTTAGCCTGCAGAACGGGCGTAACTTTTTTGGTGCTTTTTACTCGAGCGGAGGCAGGGGCGAGGCGAGCACGAGGGGCGATTCACGCGCGAGGGGAGGAACGTAAAAGCAATAACACCTGTAACCACACCATTGTTCAAGCTCTTCCGCCCCCAGACACACCTTCAATCACCAACCAATCAAAGCGTTTAAAAAAAGTGGCGTGAAGCGCTATGTATACAAGCTGCACGCAGGGCCAGTCACACTCGCAGGGTAAATCTCATAAATAACGTGAAGTGCGTGCTATCGTTTACAGTTGTTGTGGTCAATATTGTTCTTATCCCCACTAATATTTTATTTGTGCTTTTCAATATATCATTAATGCATTTCCTCTGCTTATCCCTTTTAATTGACTCTTTTGAAGTTAGACAAAGGGCTCCTCGAATAGCTTTCCTCTATTTAACAAATGGTAAACACCACAGCGTACACTATTGAGTTATGGATGCACGCGGGAGGTTGCTAAGCACGAAAGAACTGTAAGAGTCGCTCGAGGCGATAGCTGAGAGCGACTCTAGCTTCCTGAGTGCTTCGCAAACCTCCCAAGTGCATCCATAACTCAATAGTGTACGGTGTGGTGTTTACCATTTGTTTTATAACATAACATTGATACATTGTAGCTAAAGAGTTCCCTTTTATTTAACAAATCTTACGTGACCAGAAAAAACAAGCGCGCGCGGAAAAATAGTCTTTGCATTTTCTCACGTCAGCAGCGTACACCCATGGGCAAATGAGGGACGCTAAATTGACCAATCAGAGCGCGCGCTTTACTTTGGTTATGTTATAAAGAACAATATTATACGACCAGCACGCTGCTGTTGAAGAACACTAGATGATCATACGATTTTGAGTAATCAGTTGAGTAGCAGAGGAACAGAGGAACTTCTTGAAGAAAGAGCGCTTACAGACGTTTCTTCTTTCCGTTTATTTCTTATTCAGTTCATTGACCACGGGCGACAACAAATTATGAGTAAAGAGGAATTTTTCCATGAGCTTCACATTCAGCAATTTCAGGTATCACCTGCATTGTGACCGCTTGTGTGTTCTCTTTTTTGTGTGGTCAATTTTCATAGTCACAAAAGGTAACATCAAAAGGTGACTTCATTTCTATGATAACTCTTTTCAAAGTAATATACTGACGCTTGAATAACTCCGTATCCTCGAGAAACCTCTTATTGTATCGGTTGTTATATACGTTGCATGGTACAAACCATCGTTTCTGGGCTCCCACTCAAAGCATTTTTTTTAATTATATTTTTTTTTTATTTTTTTTGCCGAACGCATCTCGCAAGTCAATTTATTTATATCTCACTTTACTAAAACAGCTTACTTCATTCGGTATTAAGGAGACTGTAGCTATCGCAAGAGTTGTTTTAAAATTATTGAAGATCTTTACCCAGAGATGGACGGACGTGATAGCATTAAAAGAATGGCCAGTTAAACATCGTTAAATTGTATTGCATATAATTTACGTCAAAGCTTTATTTCGCTGTTTTGGAGCTGTTCTGATAGATCAAGTTAGTATTTTTTATTTCTTTCTTCCCTTTTGAAAAAAGAGAAAATGTTGTTGCAACACCTCTTGAAGGGGGTCTCAGATTTCTTCCAAATATGAATTTCAGAGAGGAAAATGCTCAACTCGCAGCAAATATAAAAGACTGAACAGGAGCTGAAGTTACCTACAAACTACACTAACTACGGCATTGTTCATCTGAGCCATCGGAACAGTCACGGTCGCCATCACAACGCCAACTCGCTGAAATACACTTTTCTTGATTTGTACAAGCAAATTGATCGCCTTCACAAGTTACTTGGAGATGATCACAAGAGTCAGACGAACGCTTAACCAATCGTTGACACTTATGGCACATTTCCATAACAAAAAAAGAAAATGAATAACAAGGGATGCGTCACGACTCGCGCACATGCCCCAAGATTAACAAACCTTGAGACATGAAGGCATTTTGCTGCTTAGTTTTTTAGACATTGATCTATTGTGACTTACATTGTGCAATTGTTTTTTTTTTTATCAGAGATTACGCTCGATAAACGACTAAATTTAGTCTACAGATAAGGCGTGACTTTCTTTGCCCTTTCTACTCTATCAGATGCAAGCACAAGACGAGCGCGAAGTGCGAGTCATGCGCGAGGAGAGGAGCACGAAAATAATAACGCCTGTACTTATACTATTGTTCAAGCTCCTCTGCTCCCCTGCACCCCCCCCCCCCAACAGTCACCAATCAATGACAGCGTTAAAAAAAGTGGCGTGAAGCGCTTTGAACACAAGCCCGCTCGCGAGGCCAGTCACAAACCCTGCGTAAATCTCATAAATGACATGGAGTGCGTGCTATTGTTTAGAGTTGTTGTTTAAGGTCAGTATACATCATTGATGTAGTTTTCCTTATCCTTTTTAAAAATTAGACAAATTTACAAATAACCGGCGACAGTCAAAAAGTCGAATTGGCTCACATTGTAGTATTAGTTAGGACTATAGGTGAAACAAACCAAGACATAGGTAGTTTGTTGAGAAGTTGTTTTGATTTCAAGAAAATTGATGAAAATCAATTCATACATTATTAACGCCATTCGAGTGTTGAATTTGGCCCCTTTTAGAGGCTTTGCTGTACTTGGAAAAACACTGAAAACTTACTTATTCCGTAAACTTTTAGAAAAATGTCTCCGCTGTGTTTTCTAAAAAAAGTAAGGTCACTATTTAAATTTAAAATCAAATGCGGACTTTTCTATCTATTTACTTAAATGCCGTGTGGAAAGTAGGGTAGCTTCAATAATATATTTTTATATGTGCTAAGTGAAATAAACGTTTATCAATTGAAATATGAGAAGTGGAAATGATAAACTTACCATTTGTAGGGTTGTTTTTCTAGGGTTTTAGTGCTGCTATGCATACGAGGGCTTTAAATTTGTAGAAACTTCGCTCCTTGGCGAAGTCGGCGACACAAAAGAAAAGACCGACTTTGTTTATTATTTGCAGTTTGTGAACCTCAGTGGTAATAATAAATGCTTGAATGCTACAAATAACGTCTTCAAATGACTTGCAATAGAGGTTTTGCACAGCAGCCATGTTGGATGGCAGGAACAATAGATTATTTTATCCGTGGAAAAAATTTTTCTTTCTCATGCAAAATATTTTCATTGTTCCTGCCATCCAATATGGCTGCTGTGCAAAACCTCTCTATGATAGAAGCTGTTTTCGTTTTCTCCGAAAGCATTCATTTTGCAGAAATGAATATACATGGTTGTCACTGCGTGACATCTGTGTTACGCAGTTGTTCGATTTTTATTCTTACTTTGCAAGTGGTTTGAAATTTCTTAAATTGAAGGGTTGCAAGGAATTTTTGACATAAAATCCAAAGAGTACGAATGAGAGGTTTCGTGTTCACATAAAAATTCATAACCTTTTTGGACTTGTAACTACTTCATAGGCAATTAGCAAGAAAACGTCACAGTTAATTGATTAATTTCATCTGATGAAACTTAGTGCGCAACAAACAAACAACTGCGTTTGAATGTTTTAAAGAACGGAAATTTGTTGTTCATTGAATCTCTTGTTATGGAAGATTAAGGCATTTGAGATAAGGTGCAATAAAACTTTAGTTTACTTGCATTCGTATTGTTAGCATCACGCGGTTTGAAATATGTAAAAGACGAGAGAAAGAAGTAAACCTTGTTTATTCTAAGTTATGTCAACTGTAGGGGTATCGTCACCTTACCTACAGGTCCAAACACTACTCCAATGTCTTCATTATTCCCCGACAGGTATGGGCTTCGCATCCTCCATAATAGAAAAGTTAATTGTAATACTGTCGAATACGCTATGGCGCCCTTATATTCTGATTACCTCTATTTTCATTCTTGGTAAAGACGATAACTTAGAGTATTCGTGTCGTTACTCTACCTTTAGGTCGGCACACCACACCAGCGTCCTCATTATGCCCACAGTTATGAACTCCCCATCCACTGTGATCGCACTGTGATATTGATGTCTCATTTCCCACACATTGCACGTCATCCAGCCATATTGGACCAGTTCCTCGCCCAAATGTTGCTTTACCAGATGCTGATAAAGCTCCATCGTATCCAAGCTCATGACAAACTACATCAGCGTCCTGTAAGTCCCAAGAGTCGTCACAAATAGTTCCCCATATACCATTGTACATCACTTCAACACGACCAGAAGACCGCGAATTGTTGAGGCTTACCAAACGAACTGCAGTCGTGAATATAAAGGTTAGATAAAGTTCCGACAAACCTTGTTGATTCCGCCTCTTTTAAGGCAGTATTTAGAGATTTAAATTTCGTATTTTGAACTATGAAATTTGCCACATCGCTCTAAAATGCCTCGTTCCTTCCAATTATTGTTGTTCAATCTCAGACAAAAAAGTGAAAAAGGGTAGAGAGGGAGAGTGGGTAAAGGTAAGGGTATGAGGAGAAAAAACTGGGGGCTATTCCATAGTATCATCGTGGAATTTAATCTCACATTGTAGAACTTAGCTGAGCAAACTTGACACAATTATACTGAAGCAGGTCGCTCTGATGGAATAGACACAAAATTGGTTCCGGAGACTTCAAAACGCGTACATTCTCTGGCAACAAGCAATGAATCGAATTGGCTCATATTCTTGTATTAGGTAGGTCTATAGATGAAGCAAACCTAGACATAGGTAGTTTGTTGAGAAATTCTTTTGATTACGAGAAAATTGATAAAACTCGATTCACGCATAATTAGCGTCATTCGAAGGCCGAATTTAGCCCATTTTTGGAGGCCTTGTTTGTACTTGTAAAAGCAGTGAAAAACTTACAAATTCCACAGACATTTAG